>NW_028325541.1:0-18888 GCF_027475165.1 Benincasa hispida
TAGGGCCCACGAGGCCGTGCAAGAAGATCTCACAAGGCAAACCAATGAAGAAGACCGCAAGACATGTTGACACACATCCTTCACCCACTTAATATAAATACCCTCTCTGTTCACCTTGATATTAACTCATGCAAATACCATATGAAGGGGATGCTCCCAGGGTACCACGAGGCCAAGCATGAATCTCACGGTGTGAACATCCAGGGAGAAATGTGAGTGGAATTGACATATCATATACATCTTTTCCTCCTACTGAGTATTTTAAAACCTAGGGTTTAGTTTACTCAGAAAAAACACAGCTAATTATTTTAGCTAAGTGACTGTCTAGGTTTGCCCAAAAGTAACTCTTACTTTGGAAAGTTAAACAACTCTTGTTCATAATTCATTAAACACTTTAACGAACTCTTTGATCAACTGTTGCATGCTTGCAGTAAATCTATCTAATTCACCTTTCCAGGTAGGGGTGTTCCATTTCTGTCAGCTTAAATACCCCAACCTAGCCAAAATCCACCTTAGACAAAAGGTCCCTTATAGATAGATTTATTAAAAATTTAATCTTTTATGGAAATAAATTTAATCCTATTAAGCGATGTAAAAGATTAGACTTAGGTTTCTAATCTCATTAGAACCATGAACTTAGGTAGGTTTCTAATCTCATTAGAACCATAAACATAGGTAGGTTTCTAATCTCATTAGAACCATGAACTTAGGTTTATCTCAATCAAATTTTAAAACCCTTTTAAAACATGATTTTACCTAAGTTCGCATGCAGCTCTTTCTTATTGATATTAGTCCTAATTTCCATTATAACTCTTATAAAGGAAACAATTAAAACCATCCACAATGTGAAGCAACACATTCTCAAGGCATTTATAACGCTTATAAATAAACCTAAGTGTCATGCTCCATGCATTGTTCATTCATTACTACTTTTATATAACTCTTATATAACAAAGTAATGAACCAAGCATACATGCTCTCATACACCCTTATACTATAACACTTATAATATAAAGATGATGCATGATAACTTGTAGAAATACAAGTTATTTATACTGTTTTATTTAGATATTGCGGCCAAAAGAAAGAAAAGTTGCGTCGATTTTATAGAAATTAGCTAAGAAATGCAAGAATTATAAATTATCCTCAATACACCCACTGACACCATTGTGATGGTAGAAAAGAATATTTCGTCTGTTTTGCAGAAAATCAAGTCATCGCATGCGTTTGTGGCTCACGTAAACTGAACAACGCATCTACGTCGCATTGCGCCCATCATTTAGAAATGAATAGACGATCAATGCAATGACAGCACATGCGACAATCGATCAAGAGCTAAGCGATCAACGCAATCTCAACCGCATGCGGTAACCAAAAACAACACTGCATGCGGGCAAATGATCGAAGATGTAAAAAGCAATGCAAATGTGGAAGATTCTGACGCGTGTACAGTTGACTGTTGTGCATTTCGAACGGGATTGATTGCGTAACAAAAGGAATATTCACTCCACCATTTCAGGAACTACCATAACAATAAAGTGGGGACCACAAGTCAGAGAGTCAAAGCTTAGCCTATAAATAGCTCCGACCATTCCACTGAAAAAATATGCTTGAATACAGAGAAAAGTGTATATACTGATCTGAGAGAGAGACTGGTTGAGCAACTAAAATTCGGGAAGAATTAAGAGATGAGGCCGAGAGGTGAGTCTCCAAGCAAGGAATCCTTTCAATCCCCGCTGTCGAAGCTCTGTATGAAGATCACCTCTACCAAACGAGCAAGCCTGAGAGGGAAGCTCTTCTGTTCATCCATTCCACACGCGGGCAAGCAAAACCACCGTCCAGATCTGTGTCAAGACGTTGACACTCTTCTGTATTTATTTCTATCTCTTCATCATCACTTGTATTCATCTTCTTAGCCTATCATTCACACTATGTATCAAACGCTTAATCTTAGTATTGAATGTTATGATCATTTCCATTATCATTTCTCTGTTTATTTCCGTTCACCCATAATTCATTTTCTCCATGACGCTTTCTTAATCCTATGGCTAATTAGCAATAATTAAACAAGTAAATTAATTGGGTTAAGGAAATAATTAAGTTTAGTCAAGGCATGCTAGACGACATCTTCACCTATGAGAGCAGAAGTGACAATGCCATTCTGCCTATCGAGAGAGGGTTGAAAGAATGTGTTAACTAAAGCAAGAAGTACTTCTAGAGGTGGAAGCAACCTTACGTTCACCACGTTCATCCCTGTTTCACCATAGAGATATGAGAACGCGGGCGATCACCGAGAGGTGTATGCCAAGGGAAAGCGGAACCTTAGATACATCTTTAACGCAATTAACAAACTTGCGACGTTTGCTAATTATACTTTACCCTTCTGATTCATCCATAAAGACTTGCCATCAGATACCACGATCCTTTGTATAAACTTTACAGTCAGTCTTAAACTCAACATCATGGATATCATGTATCTTATATCTTGCATCACATTAGCTTAGGTTTATTTTCATCGCAATTTATTTTATTAACGCAACTTTAGTTTTTCTGCACAATTTTACTTTACCGCAATTTACTTTCCTATACAAACACACTATCTTTATTAATTGTAAAAATCGGTTGAATATATCACGAATGTAACACATGAACGAAACAAATCCCTATGTTTGACCTCGGATTACTCTGAGAAACTTGCGTTAGAATTATACTTGGTTTCAGCGCATGGAAACTTGTGACAATGCATTACTCCATAGCATACTACAAGCATATAGTTAACAACACATCTATCTAGAAGTAGTATCGCATAAAGTGTGCATGAGCAACAACACAACATAAGATTACATTTTGCATTACAAGTTTATGGCAACATAAGCTTGTAGCACATCATCATGCATGCATATTACACACTCGATCAATCTCAAGTCATCAATGCATGAATATGCTTAATGCATACATAAATATAACTCTAATATTATATGATGCATGAGCATGCTTTAAAGTAATTTAATCATACAATCTACTATATTATAACACTTATAATATGAAGATGATGCATGAAGAAATGCATAACCTAAGGTGGATTTTAAATCTATATGTCATACATTATGGCATATAAACAAACATACATCTCACGTACATTAATAAAAGTTGATGAACTGGGATAATTAGCCTCAAATCCTGAAGAATAAAGCTAACTATTACAAAGAGCATTGAGTCCACCGGTTCAAAAAGACGAACCAGGTCTTGAACCGTTCGGGTGAAGTTGCATCTCCTTAATCATGTAATAGCTCCCTATGATCGTTTAGCAACGTTGTACGAGCATAAACGATCATTTAGTATGGATCTAGTGTCTATGACTATGTGATGAAGCATGACGGTCACGCGATCGTATAGCCACATCATGTAACGCATGCCTAAATGATCAAGTAGATGACAACTATGCGGTGAAGCATGATCGCCTAAACGATCGCAGAGTAAGCGTCAAGTATCGCATACTGGGTGATCGAGTAGCCATTGACTATGCGATGAAGTATGTTAGACTACACGATCGTTTAGTGTGTGCGCCTACCATGCGACGAATATGAAAAACTCTATGCGATCGTTTACCTCAAGCGTCTACAAGATCGAGCAGCCAACACAAAATGATATAGTAAATTCTTGACTCAATCATTTAGCATTAGCTATACGATTGTTTAGTAAATACTACATGATTGGGTAGAAATTTTCTACACGATCGTTTGGTCGAATCTTAATGATCGTTTAGCCTGGGCTACACGATGCGACCAACCTTTAGTCTTCTTCCTCGATGAGAATAACATCTTCATGCTTCGAAACTTCATCATGAATGACTCAAAACACTCCAAACACTTTGAATACAAACTCGATTGCTTGTTAATTATGCCCAAAAGCGTAGAGACCCTTATAAATTAACACTTTGTAAACTTAAAGAAAGCTTTAAATAGAGGCAATCATCCCGTAGATATCCACCAACACATTCACAAACAAATTTAACTCTTAAACGTATTGTAGAACACTTAAAACCCACCAAAACAAAAAAATAAGTTCAATACGTCAATGGAATTTGGAATATCAGAATAACTTGGCTCTGATACCAATTGAAGGAACTCTAAATCGAGATCTAGTGAGCGGTAGTGCATCGTTCCAAATCCCATTGAGAATGAACACAAAAAATTATAGTCTAAACATAAACGATTATGTATATATTATAATTACAACATGCTTCTTATAAAACAACAAACAAGGGATAGATAATGTAAACCTTTGAAGAACCTTTCTTCAAGTATCCCTCGATCGTTTAGTAACTCGATCAGAACACGATCTCAACGAACGGAGCAGCCAACAGCACGAACTGATAAATCCTCGATCACTAACGAGTCCAACTCGATCCTCGAACTGAACAGGAACATCACCACAAGTCTTACCTTGGTATTCTCGGTGTGAGAATCTAAAAGTTGTGGGCTCTGTATGATTTTGGATTGAGGAAATCAGGAGGTAGATGATCGAGTTGACGACCAAGTAAGTGGGAGATGAAGCCTATCATATAGACTAGTTACTCGATCGTTTAGAAAGACGAAACCTATCGTATAAACTTTACTACTAATTCGTGTAGCAATGAGTAATCATATTTATATTAATTCCTCTAATTAATGTATCTAATACATCATATAAATTATCTCACATATAATTGAATTAATTTAATTATATCACATAATAATTAAACTTCCTCTTGTTAATTTGAACACTTCAAACTAATCCAAAATCTGATTCTCAACTTGAACCCATTGAGCTCCCAGAGGACCTTACGGACCTATAGCTTGAAGCTCCAATGGTACGTGAATAACTGACTAAACTCTTTAATCACGAGATCCACCATCCATTAACTTTTGGTCACATCACTAAAGACCGACAATTGCACTTTTCGCCCTACAGATATATTTATGTGTCCATTGGATATAACCAATCAACAGTGCGATGACCCTTCACAAATCGCTCGTAAGTACAGTTGGGTTAGTTTACCATTTTACCCCTATAGTTACATCTAACGCCTTAAGAACCACTGATTCCTCTAATGAACAATAAGTCATAGTCCAACTATGACTGAGTCCTCCTTTCCAAAGAGAGGGTGTGGCCACTGTGTTCAAGACTCGGAATCAGCCCTTAAGGGAGCAATTTATCTACTTACCCCCGCTCGCATGTCTCCAGATGAATGGTCAGGATCAGAGTTGTATCAGTAGTGTCACAAGGATAAGGTATCCCTCATTTATCCTCTCTTTGGAAAAGAGAAAGGGTGTGGCCACTGTGTTCAAGACCCGAAATCAGCCCTTAAGGGAGCAATTTATGTACTTACCCCCACTCGCATGTCTCCAGATGAATGGTCAGGATCAGACCATTTGTAGCACTTTACAACGCTTGTAACACCTACAAAGCGAGCTGTATCAGTAGTATCACCAAGATAAGGTATCCTCCTTTATCCATCTACTACAGGACATTTAGGTTATTACTTAAGGCATGATCAGCTTGCTACATACATGCTTAAGTTACATAAAATAACCACAAATCTTAGTTTATGGGTTTTGAGTAAATGATTATAAAATAACACTTATTTTATTAATAACAATATTTTTACAAAATATTTACAAATTACGAGACTATCGAGAGATTTAGGATACCAATCCCAACAAGGTGGAATTTGTGAAAATTGTTAAAAATAAATCGTGAAAGCGAAAATTGCGCAACGCAAACAATTGTGAAAATTTATTTATTGAACAAATACTTAGCTTGGGTAATTATAATTTAATCCATTTCTCATTAATTCTATCATAGACCACTCAAAAGATACATGAGAGTATTTGAAGTAAAAACTTAGCCTACTCGATTAGAATCCTACTCGATAGTCCATAAAATTAAGTTAATTAACAGAAAAGTGAGAATCCTCAACCAATCAGTCAATTAACAGAAATTAAGGTTCAAGGCAAAACTAAGCCAATTAATTTGTTACCATCGTCTAACCAATTAATTGAGCGAAATTTATCTAAGTAAGAAAGTAAATACTTGCTAACTGGAATCCAAAATTAACACAACAAACCGACTTAACTCATGTTTCTTGGTGATGACTACCTAACGATTATAAATTAGGGCCAATCAAAACAATCAATTAAACATGCACAGCTAATTTGTTAGATTATCCCATACACGAAAATTGAAGAATATGTTCAAGATAAATTTCATAAATTCATAAAAAAACTCACAGAATTATAAATCGAGTTTCAAGAATTAAATAGAATGAAATTAAACTAACAAACCCAAGCTAAGTTCTTACTTTTTAGCCACTAAACATACTCGAATTCAATACAATTGGCAAGAGGAAGAATTCTTTACAGAGTTTTGGTGTAAAAGGGAGCTAAAACGAGGTTGGAACAAAGCCACAACGTTGAAAATTGGGTGTACTTGGTCTAATTATATTAGCTGGACCCAAATTATCCTTTTATAAAACTGTCGCAGCGTTACAACACTAGGAAGAGTGTTGCAACGTTGTGGCGCATAATGGCCGAGCGTCAGGCAGGCGTTACCATGCTGGCCTGACACTGCGTTGTGTGCGTGCCAAGCTTGCGTCTGCCAAACTCTGTAGCATCGTAACGCTCTGAAGTAGTGTTGCAACGCTGATGCTTCTGTCCTTCAGCATCAAGGTTCAAGCGTCAAGGTGTGTTGCGACGGTGGCATCATGGATTCTCTAGAGCATTGCAATGCTGGAGGAAGTGTTGCGACGCTGCCCTGTGTCCGAGCATTTTGTCCATAGCATCAAGCTAGCGTTGGACTCAAGCTTAATCAAAATGTTGCGACGCTCTACAGTGCAACAACCTTCTTACTTCGTCATTTGATCGATTTAGCTTCTAACTTTGTCATTTTAGCGTCGTTTAGTTCCTAACACTTAATCCGACTGCTTGTTCACACAAGTCCTACAAAATAATTAATTAAACCAAATTAAGTTGCTAAATAACCCTGAGTTAAGCGAAAGAAGGTAGCACATTTCAATTTCTATAAACACCCCCAACTCAATTCTTGATCATCCTCGAACAAGTTAAAACAAGTAATCATGTAAAAATAATCAGTTTGTCAAACTAAAATGTTCCCTACTCAAGCCTCAATAGTCAAGTAGAATCAGATTCACAATCAAAAGGGTAATAAAAAAGCATCCCATCATTTCATGAAGAGTTTGAAAATTCATTTTAAAAATATTTTTAATGCATGTTCAAAAAGAGTGAGCCTGGAATGGCTTATGAATCTTCCATTTATTTCCTCCCTACATTGGCTCGAAGGATCCTAAATTAGCTTTCCTAAATTCAAAGTGGCAATGACATATCATTGGATTGATCAAAATCTATTCACCATCGCCCTTTCCACATGCTTTTACTTTTTTTTATTATTTTATTTTATAGAAATAAAAAGGGAAAACTTAATTCAGGAAATTGACTTTCGTTTTGGCTTGCCCATATGGGTGTCATGTGAATCATCCAACTACGAGCCAATTTTTCTTAAAAAGTACCTAAACTTACTCATTCCTCTAGGATACTTTAGCTCAGAACGAAACTAAGGGTGTCATGGCCGCCCCAGATTAATCATACCCTTGAAGAAGAGGAGTAGACGCCTAAACATGCATAAATAATATATATTTTTTAAAAACTAGGCGACAGTGATATCAATTGACTACATCTCAAGCATGTATTACTAAATTAAACCGCAAAAAGACTAATATCTATCATCAAGGCCTATTGAAGTGATAACAAACTTATGGTCTCATAATTCAATTCTAAGCAAGCATATGGAGTCAAGAAGATATGCAAAGGGCATGGAAATATTAAAAAAAGAAAAAGAAAAAGAAAAAAATTAAGCAGAATTTTAAAAAATATCATGAAAATTATGAACCCTTTCATCCGATCTATTCTCATGCAAAAATAATTCCTACGAGTGTGTCATAGGATAGTCATCATAAAGAACACAACAGCAAGACAAACTTAAACAAGCAAGCATTGTCCAAGCACATCACTCAAGGACCCCAAATAATATCATCAATAAAAGTTTTTAAAAAATTGCCCAAAACTCCAAACATCCCACCCCCTACTTTTAAAACACATATTGTCCCCAATGTGATAAAAAAATAAAGCACGAGGAATCAGAATACTCCCCTGAACAATGGAATGAAGGAAGGATGTAGGACACTCAACTCAACTTCTTTTCTCCCAAAAATCCCTAGAAAGCAAGAATAAAGGAAAGAATAAACAATTACTGAACTGAAATTTACCCTAGAAAGCAAATAAATCTAAATCCTGGTCCAGGTAGTGCAAATATTTATGGTGGGTTGCTAGATCGTGGTGGCTCGTGTCAAGGTATATAAAATTTTTTGTGTTTCGCAGATCCCTTCTTGCAAGAATCAATATAGCCTAACAAGGCTAAAAGGCTTCTCATCTTTAGAAGAAAACCTAACAGGTCGAATTTGATTTTTTTGGAAAATGGTAAAAAGAATAAAAAGAAAGCATTAAAAGACTCAAATGACTTTAAAGGGCCCACAGAAATTAAAAAAAAAAACGCAATAGATATGTGAGGATTAGGATAACAAAACTCAAATATATACGAAATCCCAGAAGTTAGAATAGGGCGAGGTCTTTTGACCTCAAACTCTATCACCTGGATCCCATCAAATTTAGACCCAGAATCCTTCTTAACCTTACAAAAGGGCAGGCATGGAGTAATGCCCTCAATAAGGTTCTTTGAAACGATTGCAGGGAATTTGTGAAAATTGTTAAAAATAAATCGTGAAAGCGAAAATTGTGCAACGAAAAAATTGTGAAAATTTATTTATCAAACAAATATTTAGCTAGGGTAATTATAATTTAATACATTCTTCACTAGTTCTATCATAGACCACTCAAAAGATACATGAGAATATTTAAAGTAAAAACTTAGCCTTCTCGAATAGAATCCTAACCGGTAGTCCATAAAATCAAGTTAATTAACAAAAAAGCGGGAGTCCTCAATCAATCAGTCAATTTACAGGCATTAAGATTCAAGGCAAAACTAAGCCAATTTATTGGTTTCTATCATCTAACCAATTAATTGAGCGAAATTTATCTAAGTTAGAAAGTAAATGCTTGCTAACTGGAATCTCAAATTAACACAACAAACCGACTTAACTCAGGCTTCTAGGTGACGACTACTAACGATTACAAATTAGGTCCAATCAAAGCAATCAATTAAACATGCATAGCTAATTTGTTAGATCCTATACACGAAAATTGAAAAATATGCTCAAGATAAATTTTATATATTCATAATAAAACTCACAGGATTACAAATGGAGTCTCAAAAATTAAATTGGAATGAAATTAAACTAACAAACCTAAGCTAAGTTCTTACCTTTTAGCCACTAAATGTACTTGAATTCAATACAATTGGAAAGAGGAAGAATTCTTTACAGAGTTTTGGTGTTAATGGGAGCTAAAACGATGTCGAAATAGAGCAACGACGTTGAAAATTGGGTGTATTTGGTCTGATCACATCAGTTGGACCCAAATTATCCTTTTATAAAACTGTCGCAGTGTCCCAACACTAGGAAAAGCATCATTTGATCGATTTAGCTCCTAACTTCGTCATTTTAGCGCCTTTTAGTTCTGAACGCTTAATCCGACTGCTTGTACACTCAAGTCCTACAAAATAATCAATTAAACCAAATTAAGTAGCTAAACAACCCTGAGTTAAGCAGAAGAAGGTAGCATATTTCAAGTGCTATCAGTTGACTCTATCCCATTCTTAGAAGTTGAGCCAAACTTTGCAGATGCGAAGAGTTATTTAAAGAGTGATAATGTCGAGGAAGCTATGCCTGCAGAAATCCCTCTGATAAAAAGTGGGGATAAGTTGAAGTCGCATGCAAATGGAGAAAAAAAACCATGTGAAGGGGCAAACACTTCTAATTCTCAAAAGAGTGAGACATCCATTAGACTTCAAATACTAGAGTTTTAAAACATGAGAAATCTCTAAATCCTCTAATGTTGCGTTATTTTCCTTTGTCAAAACGTAAGAAAGATGTTGAAGAAGTCCTTAAGTATCATTGATTCCTCTAATGAACAATCTTTTTATGGTAGTGAAAGGGCGAGTACCCTTTGTTCAATACCTAGAATCATCATTTAGGGGAACTACTCTTCTACTTACCCTAAAGGAGAGGAGTGAATTCTATCTTGTGTAGCTATGTTACCAACTCTCTACTCAAACAAATTCCTAAAATTTTAGACTTATTGAGTCGACGACTTGAGCCACTCTCACCCATACAAATCAAAGGACTGACCTCATAGACAGGAGTCCATAACTCATTCAGAATTGAGAACAAGTTATATGGTTATCCTATGAAATATTAATCTTTTCAGTTAATGGTGTTGGAATGAGAGATTAAGTATTTTGTGGTCCGATCTTATACAAACTCATTATATAGGATAGCCTCATTCACATGTCTTTGCATGAACAATTTGGATCAAATTGTTTGTACCACTTACAAAATTTATAAAAATTAGAAAGTGGTTTGTATCTATAGTGTTACTAGGATAAGGCACCCAACCTTAATTCCTATACTATAAACCTTTAGATTATTACTTGAAATATGATCCATCTATATGTCCACGATATACTGTTCAAGTCTTATTAACCTTTGATTTTTCTCGTAATGGATAACTAATCATTGCATGTTTAGAATAATAAGTTATTATATCAAATAACTAATTAACTACGAGGCTTTAGGACATAAATCCCAACAATCTCCCACTTGCACTAAAATTGATAAGCCAATAAGTGAGACAAGTAACTTAGAGCATATTCTATACCTAATAGATAGTTCATTTAGGGATTTATTAAATCACCCCCAACATAAACACTGATCGTCCTCCAGCAAGGCAAAATAAAAACATGAATCATTAGCTAAAAATTAGTGACTTTATTCTTAAAGTAATAGATTAAGAATAATAATCAAGTATACAACATCATTTAAAAAAATTGCAAATATAGCCAAGTGTATCAGCGATAGCCTTCTATCGTTGATAAACTCTTACCAGTGATATGGTCTATCACTGATAGACTCCTACCAATAATGTGATCTATAACTGGTAGACTATTTAAATTTGGTCATATTTGTAATTTTTTTTACATTATGTCATATATGCTAATACTTTTGGTCTAATATCTATACTTGCAACTCTCCCCAAAAAAAATATAGTAAAAAAGATAGAATCACTCAAATGCATACAATTAATAGCAAATTGAAAACTAATCCTTTATCTCTTACGTGTGTATGTGGTATGTGCGCTTGCGTGCTTAGTCAACCTTATCTAGGTCTTTACAAGCCTAATAAGGTTTTATTCAACCCACAACACATTTTCCCTTACCTTGGCTCAAAAGATCAAGTGTTAAGTATCCAAGACTAAATGTGGCAATAAAACACATAAAGGAACCAAAATTTATTATTTATTATTATTATTATTATATATATATATATATTACACAAAAGAGGAAACCTTATCTAGATGTGCTACCTACGTTTTGTCATACCCATACTGGTTACGTGAATGATCATACAACTACGAGTCACATATCTCTAAAGGTGCCAAAGCTTACTCATTTTCTAGAAGTACATTCATGCCGTGGAAATTGTGGGTGTCATAGCCTCCCTTGATTACTAATACTTTAGGAAGGAGAAGTAATCTCCTTCAAAAATATCATACACTACATTCCTTTCTTTTCACTTTACAACAACATTTTTTCTTTACAACTTCCTTTTACTTTACAACAAGAAAGTTTGGTAAAAACTTAAGCATGCATTACTAAGTTGAGTTTCAAACAACTTAAAAACTATCACCTAGGCCTTTTAGGATGACAACAAGCATAAGGCCAAATACCCAATCCTAAACCTTCAAACCCATAGATAAGATGACTATGTGCTCAAGGATATAAGGGGAGCCAAGAAAATTTTTTAAACTTGACTCAAAATCATGCATGCATTCTCATGATCATACACAATATGGATAAAAATTATATAAAGCTACCACAGATCGTCATCGTTACAGAACATGCAACAAATCAATCATATAGTTAAGTGCTGCCATTGCCACAAAGTTCGAGTTCTGGTGCTCAAGGACTTGCCAGACATGCATATCTAACCACTCCAATCTTCAAAATAGTCCAAAAATGAGAATTATAAAATTATTATTTGGATAAAATAGTCCAAAAATGATTTTTCCCATTATTGCACTGATGAGCTTAGAAAACAAAAAAAAAAAAAAGAAAAACGATTTGGGCTTTTGCAAATAAATGAGTCTGGCTTGAATAGAAAAATACCACTTATTGCTTTTAGCTGGAAATTGATTCTATGTGCTAGAAGCACAATCCTTGTGAAGAAGAATCTTTACCATGCAGTTGACGACCCTGATTAACTTTGAGCACTCACATAAAATGAAAGAACTTTATTGACTAACAAAATCTTTCTTTCTTATAGAAAACACCGAGAGAGGAAAGAGATATGAATATGCTTAGAGTCTACAAAAATAAATAGAGAAACATTCCCTACAAAAGGAGACTGAAAAAGGATTTTTCTTACTGATTTGATATTACCGTTAAACAATTTTGTGAAATACTCCAAGTTTTACTTCTTACGTAGATCTACAGTTAGGTTAATGTAATAGGTGCTTTGTCTTTGGTTGCAAAGAACATTTTCATAGCATGTTCTATCATAAAATTGGTTCAAATACAAGTTGGTTTCTCGGTTTTCAGAGCTATTAATATGCTAAAAAAATGAAAACAAAAAAGTCGATTAGTGAAACTAGTGAAAATATTTATACAAATTTGAAATTATTAGTTTATAGTGGTTAATAAAAACGCATTGAGTATATAGCAAACCAAAAATACTTATGCGTGAAAACCTTTTTTAGAAAAATTAACCAAACACAAGTATGTTTTTATTTTAAACCATGGTAAGAAGTATTTAAGTAAAAATTAACTTTTCTGAAAACATTTATTTTCCTACACAATTAAATACTTTATTTTAAATACTTAACAAAATGGAGTTGCTGAAAGATTGAAAAGAACAGTGCATGAAAGGGTGAGATGTCAATTGTCCAATGCTCTTTCGCCTGAAAAATATTGGGTTGCAGCTATTTCCTACATGATTTACACTTTAAATAGGTTTCCACATCAATCCATTGAGATAAAAACTCTAGATTAAAGGTCGATAGAACAGCCTCCCAAGTTGGAACATTGAAGGTGTTTTGGGTGTGTAGGCTATATGCATCAAAGTTAAGGTAAGTCGAAACCTAGGGCTATCAAATGCATGTTTCTAGGCTTTACACCGGGAGTAAAAGGTTTTAGGCTATGGCATCTTGTTGAGAAGAGTTGTGTTAATATTAGAGATGTTGTGTTCAGAGAAAATGAAATTTTTATGATGTTCGAGCACCATAAACATCTATGTCGAAGACTAATAGCACGAGGTTTGAGGTGAAGCCTCAAAATGATTAAGAAGCTTCTTCTTCTTCTCAAAATCTAGAAGTTGAAGGTGATGACACTGGTGAGACCATTGAACTTGTGTCAAATGAACAAGTAGAGACACGTGGAGATTTAAAAAAATTATTCCTTAGCAAGAGATAGAACTAGAAGAACCATTGTAACCCCTACAAGATATTAAGAATCTGACTTTGCTAGTGTTACTTTAAGTGCTGCCATTTCATTAAGCAATAATGAACCCACCAGTTTTGAGGAAGCAACTAACAGCCTTGATGATAGACAGCAGATTGAGGCAATGAATGATGAAATGAGGTCCCTCAACCAAAATGATACTTGGAAACTAGTACCTTTGCCTAAAGGGTACAAACCTATTTCATGTAAGTGGATTTACAAGTTCAAAGAAGAAATTCGGGGGTTCAAAAGTCTAGACACAAGGCAAGACTAGCTGCTAAGGGGTTCACACAAAAGGAAGGTATTGATTACACTGAGGTCTTTTCTCCAGTGGTGAAACACACATCCATTAGGCTACTCCTCTCCTTAGTTGTTCAAAGGACTTGGAGTTAGACCAATTGGATGTAAAGACAACTTTCCTACATGGATTGTTGAATGAGACTATTTACATGAAGCAACCTCAAAGGTATGTGAAGGAAGGAGAAGAAGACTTGGTGTATCTACTAAACAGGTCTATCTATGGGTTCAAGCAGTCACTAAGGTGTTGGTATGAAAGATTTGATCAAGTGATCTCTAAATGAGATTCAAGAGAAGTTTCTATGATTTGTGTGTGTATACAAACTCTAAAAGCTTTAAGGAACCAATTTACCTACTCCTTTATGTAGATGATATGCTCTGCTTGGAAGTAACAAAGAAGAGTTGGGGCATGTCAAGATGCTTCTAAAGAAAGAGTTTTATATGAAAGATCTAGGGGAATCTAGAAGGATTCTAGGCATTGAAATTGAAAGAGATAGAAGACGTGATAGATTGCATGTGAGTCAATCAGAATATTATGGAAAAATACTACAGAGGTTTAAGATGGATGGTGCTAAGCCAGTTGGCACTCCATTTGCTCCTCATTTTAAGCTTTTAGCTGCAAACAGTCTAAAAAGTTCAGATGAAGATCACATAAACCATATGAAAGTTGTTCCTTATTCCCAAGTAGTGGGATCTTTGATGTACCTAATCACTTCAACCAGACTAGATTTGTCCTATGCTACAAGTTTGGTCAACAGATATATGGAAAATCCTGGTAAACGACATTGGGAAGCAGTCAAAGGTATCTCTATTCATCAAAGGAAGCAAAGATCTTATATAGATAGAATGGGCCTTCCAATAATGAAATGTATGGTTATGTTGATGTTGATTATGTAAGGGATTTGAATAGAAGGCGCTCACTATCAGGCTATGTTTTCCTATGGGGAAACAATCTGATAAGTTGGAAGGCTAGTTTGCAGTCTGTTGTGGCCCTTTCTACAACAGAAGCTGAGTTTATAGCACTATCTGAGACTGTGAAAGAAGGTTTGTGGCTAAAGGGATTACTAAACGATTTCAACATTACACAAGTGAAAATATATTGTGACAACTAGAGTACAATCTACTTATCTAAAAATCAACACTTTCACAGCAGAACCAAGCATATTGACATCAAGTACCATTTTATCAAACAGGAGATTGAGAAAGGGGAAGTTGAGGTAGTAAAGATACATACCTCAGACAATGCTACTGATATGCTAACCAAGACAATTCCTTTAAGCAAGCTTGGTCGATGCTTGGACCTCCTTCGGTTCGAGTTACCTGAAAAAGGTTAGCTCAAGTCAGCTCAACAAGAAAAAAAGGATGTTTACTCTGGATTTTTACAAAGGTGAAGATTGTTACAGAAAGAACCGAAGACAAGAAATGAAGTTACAGGCAGTTGAACGTTGTCGTCTTCCTTTGTTAAGTTGTTGTAACCACCAGAGCTTCTTCGTTGACTATGAGCACCTGTATAAAAAGAAAACGAATGAGAGAATAGAACGAGAGAGAGCAAGGCATTCATTTCGTAAGAAGTTTGAAGAAGAAGTAATAAAAGAGACCCTCCTGATTTGCATAGTGGACGTAGGCCTTTGGCCGAACAACTTAAGTTCTTGTGTTCTTTCTTTCTTTCTCTACGATCGTCTAGCATTTACTTAAGTATCATGTACACGATCGTTAGTTCGTATCACATCGTTTACACGATCATTGAACTCCACATTGCATTGTCTATAAGATCATCTAGCTCATCAGCTACCATCTATACGATTGTTTAGTTATTCTCAACTATCGTCTATAGAATCATCTAGTTCTTTGGAGCTTCGTCTACATGATTGAGCTTCCTTCAAGTAATTGAAGAGACTTTAAGCCTTAAGCATATAGTTTTCCCTGAGTCTTGAAGTGTACTTGACCGTTAAAGCTGAGTAGTTTTGGCTTTGAAATATGTTGATCATAGTTATCCGGGGCAATAGTTATCTCATTGCTCCTGTTAATTCTCTTACTTTTCTTGTTGATGTTGATGCTTCAAAGAAGAATACTTTAGTTAATAATCAAAGTCGACAGAAAGATTATCCGAGACCTTCTCTCATTTGTTGGCATTGTGAGATTAAAAGTCACGTTGTTGATAGATGTTATAAGTTGCATGGTTATCCCCTAGGGTATAAGTTTCGGTTTTCAAATTTTGCATCAGTTTCTAATACTTCTGGTGTTAAACCCTCGCCTATTGCTTCGGTTGCTGTGGTTGGAACTAATTCGGTTGCCCAACTAAAATTTTTCAATACTTTGAATTCTACTCAGTATACTCAATTGATGGAAATGTTACCCACCCATCTTAATGCTGCAAAATTTGATTATGTTACACTTGTGCCTATTGTAGCTAATACATTAGGTATTTTTTTTTCCTTTGACTTCTAACCCTATAACTTTATCTAAACGATTGGGCATCGACCTATACGATAGGTCTCAGCCATCTTCTACTTGCCCAATCGTGTATGCAACATTGTTTCCTCCATTCGTCTGCTCATACCAGGTCCAAACAGAGCCCACCCTTTGGATTCTCACAGCGAGAATACCAAGGTCGCCTTGTTGGTGGTGTCAGACTCAACTCGACACCGTCAAGGTTTTATGGAGGCCGTTCGTGTTGCGGAGTTGTTCGTGACCGAGGAGAACGTTGAGGACGAGCGCGAAGTGTTCGTGCTGTGTTCATGCGATGTTGCGGTCGTGTAGATCGGGCGTTCGAGGTCGCTGTTGTTTGAGTTTTCATGCGCATCAAAGCGTGGAGACGCATCCTTCTATGTGTGTAGAGTTTTACTCTCTTTTCCTTTGTATTTTACATGCTGTAATTTCTGTATGAATAGCATAACCGTTTTTTTGGAAGACGACTATAAATATATGTTCATTCATGATTGTAATTTGGAATAGTCTTGTTCTGCTGCTCATGGAAATCTCGATTCCGATTTCCTTCAGTCCAAGCATCGACCAATCTTGCTTAAAGGAACTGTCTTGGTCAGCATATCAGCAGCATTGTGTGAGGTATGTATCTTTACTACCTCAACTTCCCTTTTCTTAATCTCCTGTCTGATAAAATGGTACTTGATGTCAATGTGCTTGGTTCTGTTGTGAAACGGTTGGTTTTTAGATAAGTAGATTGTGCTCTGGTTGTCACAATATATTCTTACCTTTGTTTATGTAATGTCAAAATCGTTTAGTAATCCCTTTAGCCACAAACCTTCTTTCACAACCTCAGACAGTACAATAAACTCAGCTTCTATTGTGGAAAGGACCACAATAGACTGCAAACTAGTCTTCTATCTTATCAGATTGTTTCCCCATAAGAAAACATAGCCTGATAGTGAGCACTTTCTATCCAAATCCCCTACATAATCAACATCAACATAACCATACATTTCATCATTGGAAGGATCATTCTGTCTATATAAGATCCTTGCTTCCTTTGATGAATAGAGTGTTTGGGGTTGATGCCCTAAACTCTCATTGGGTCTTGTAGTTTGTAAACACAGTTTTGAACAGTTTGTGATGTAATAATATATGATATTTTCTTCATTTTTGTCTATGGAATATTGGATGTTTTAATTTCTTTACCACAAACCAATAAACTAAGATCCCTGGTTGTCGTTGTAACTTAAGCATGTATGTGGAGATATACAAGTGGAACATGTTTTAAGTGATAACCAAAATGGTCTGTAGTATATGGATATAGAAGGGAAATCTTATCCTGGTAACGCTTTGGATGCGGCTTGCTTTGTAGAATAGTTACAAGTGTTGTGACTTGCTACATATCGTCTGATCTTGATCATTCATGTGGAGACATGCGAGCGAGGACGTCCTATACATAGGAGTTTGTATAAGACCGGACCACAAAGTGTTATAGTCACATTATATAACGTCGTTCATTACAGAGACTTCACTTCACTAGGATGACCATAGGTAACATGATCTCAATCCTGAGTGAGTTGGGAACTTCTGCCTTTGAGGGCGATCCTTTGATTTGCATGGGTGCAAGTGGCCAGATCGCCGACTCAAACCTACCACTTTAGAGATTCGTCTGATTTGGGAGCTGGGAACTCAGCTACACAAGATAGAATTCACTTCTTCCTTGAAGTAGGGGTAAGTAGATAAATTGCTCCCTTAAGGGTTGGTTCCGAGGCTTACACGATGTGCAACACACACCTTCTCATGGCCTAAGAGGTGTCCACACATAGTAGGACAATGTTGTATTGTTCATTAGAGGGATTAGTGGTACTTAAGGAGTTAGATGTAACTAGAGGGGCAAAATAGTAAATTGGCCCAACTGTAATTATGAGCATCTATGAAGGGTCATTATACTACTGATTGGTTATATCCGATGGACACAGAAATATATTTGTGGTGAGAAGATTGCAGCTGTCGGTCTTTAGTGGAATGGATTCAAGTTGAGAATCAATTTTTGGGTTAGTTAGTGTTCAAATTGACAAGAGGGAGTTTGATTATATATGATATAATTAAACGGGTCAATTATATATGATATAGTTGACATGATGTATGAGATACATTAATTGGAGGAAAATGATATAAATATGATTTATATCTACTAGAGGAGAAAAAGATTATGGTTCATATGTTGCATATGATGTGATATTAAACCATAGATTTTAAATATAATAAGATTAAATTTATTTTCTTATTTAGCAATTATGGGATAATTGTGCTGATTTTTTCTCCGTAACTGAATGAGTTAGTGGGAGGTTGCATTCAATTTTCGTAATTGAAGGATAAAATGAAAATTGTTTTCATTTTGCAAAAGGATCAGAGATTCACTCATCGAATTGTGTA
>NW_028325542.1:42500-47500 GCF_027475165.1 Benincasa hispida
TCTCTGGCGCCCCCTTCCAGGGGACCTTTGCCCGGTCTGCCGTTGAGGACACTTCTCCAGACTACAATTTGGACGTCGAGGATGCCCGATTCTCAAGCTGGGCTCTTTCCGGTTCGCTCGTTGTTATTAGGGGAATCCTTGTAAGTTTCTTTTCCTCCGCTTCTTGATATGCTTAAACTCAGCGGGTAGTCCCGCCTGACCTAGGGTCGCGTCGAGAGCGCCATTCTTTCGGGTATAACGCTCAAAGGGTCAGTGCATGAGTCCGTGGAGGCGGGGTTGAGGCCGCGACATGGTACTGAGGTTGGATCAACCACTGTAGTGTCATGATGACGTGCGCCGAGGACTCGAATTTAAGCCATCCACACGGCGGTGCGCATAGGAGGCCAACACGTGCCCTTGCCTGCACAACAAGTTGTGCCCTCGGCCAGAAGACTCGGTGGTTTGCGGGATCCTGTAATTCACACCAAGTATCGCATTTCGCTACGTTCTTCATCGATGCGAGAGCCAAGATATCCATTTCTGAGAGTCGTTGTGAGTACAAGAATGCTCCAAACCCCGCACACCGAGGCCGGGGCAAGGGGCAGGCAGATTTATTTCAAGTTCTTTTGCGCAACCTGCGCTGGGGTTTGGTTTAAGCGCGTCGAGGGGGAGGGGGCAGGAAAAAAGCATGTTTCCTCCCCGCCCCCGACGCGAACAATTGGTTCTTAAACGCATTTGCTGGTCGTTTGATGTTTAGGCATCATTAATGATCCTTCCGCAGGTTCACCTACGGAAACCTTGTTACGAATTCTCGTTCCTCTAAATGATAAGGTTCAGTGAACCACCCATGTTGCCGCGATCCGAACACTTCACCGGACCATTCAATCAGTAGGAGTGACGGGCGGTGTGTGCAAAGGGCAGAGACGTAGTCAACGCGAGCTGATGACTTGCGCTTACTGGGAATTCCTCGTTGAAGACAAACAATTACAATGATCTATCCCCATCACGATGAAATTTTAAAGATTACCTGGGCCTGTCGACCAAGGCTATAGACTTGTTGAATACATCAGTGTAGAGCGCGTGCGGCCCAGAAAATCTAAGGGCATCGCAGACTTGTTATTGCCTCAAACTTTCTTGGCCTAAGTGGCCATAAGTCCCTCTAAGAAGTTGGCTACAGAGGGGTACCTCCGCATAGCTAGTTAGCAAGCTGAGGTTTCATTCCTTAACGGAATTAACCAGACAAATCGCTCCACCAACTAAGAACGGCCATGCACTACCACCAATAGCATCAAGAAAGAGCTCTCAGTTTGTCAATCCTTACTATTTATAGACCTTGTAAGTTTCCCCGTGTTGAGTCAAATTAAGCCGCAGGCTCCACTCTTGGTGGTGCCCTTCTGTCAATTCCTTTAAGATTCAGCCTTGTGATCATACTCCCCCCGGAACCTAAAGACTTTGATTTCTCATAAGGTGCTGGCGGAGTCCTTAAAGTAACATCCGCCAATCCCTGGTCGGCATCGTTTATGGTTGAGACTAGGACGGTATCTGATCGTCTTTGAGCCCTCCACTTTCGTTCTTGATTAATGAAAACATCCTTGGCAAATGCTTTCACAGTTGTTTTTCTTTCATAAATCCAAGAATTTCACCTCTGACTATGAAATACGAATGCCCCCGACTGTCCCTATTAATCATTACTCCGATCTCTAATGTATACAGAGAGTAGGCTTGCTTTGAGCACTCTAATTTCTTCAAAGTAACAGCGCCGGAGGCATGACTCGGCCAGTTAAGGCCAGGAGTGCATCGCCAGCAGAAGGGACGAGCCGACCAGTGCTCACCATAGGTGGACCGATCGACCCAACCCAAGGTCTAACTACGAGCTTTTTAACTGAAACTACTTAAATATATGCTATTAGAGCTGGAATTACCGCGGCTGCTGGCACCTGACTTGCCCTCCAATTGATCCTTGTTAAGGGATTTAGATTGTACTCATTCCAATTACCAGACTCGAAGAGCCCGATATTGTAATTTATTATCACTACCTCCCCGTGTCAGGATTGGGTAATTTGCACGCCTACTGCCTTCCTTAGATGTGGTAGGCGTTTCTAAGGCTCCCTCTCCGGAATCGAACCCTAATTCTCCGTCATTCGTCACCACCATAGTAGGCCACTATCCTACCATCAAAATTTGATAGGGCAGAAATTTGAATAATGCGTCGCCGACACGATGCCCATGCGATCTGTCGAGTTATCATGAATCATTAGAGCAACGGACAGAGCCCGCGTCGACCTTTTATCTAATAAATGCATCCCTTCTAGAAGTCGGGGTTTGTTGCACGTATTAGCTCTAAAATTACTAGGTTATCCGAGTAGCATATACCATCAAACAAACTATAACTGATTTAATGAGCCATTCCCAGTTTCACAGTCTGAATTAGTTCATACTTACACATGCATGGCTTAATCTTTGAGACAAGCATATGACTACTGGAAGGATCAATCAGGTAGCATTCCTACACGACATTGCAGCTCATATGATAGCACCAACCGCCCTCCGACAGGACGACAACAGGCACTAAATCAACACGGGCCACGAGTGTCATTCGTTCAAGCAATATGCAGAGGCAACACGTTCGAGAGACTTCCCGAGCATATCATGCCGCCAAATGCATCGCATCTGAGAGAGCGAGCACCAACGATGTGGGCCGCAACAAGCCTTGGAAAGACTGAAGCGGAATGTGACGCGAGCTTTAGGGTTTGTCGTGCACCCAACTAAGGCTGCCGACAGAAAGGGACTAATGAGACGCGACACTTCCATCGCGTGAGGTACCAATGCAAGAACCGATCAATTTCAGCCGCTCGAAACACTTCTTCGGGGCACGTCAATGAAAAGGAGTCGACATTGATAGTTCGATGCCCAAGCACCGACCCTGCCAACCTAAACTACCAGATCACCACTCACGCGCCGTACGCCATCTGAGTCGAACAACACTCGACTATCCGCACCCCTACCCTACAGCAAGGATGCAGAGTCATCAAACGAGGCCGAGCACGCAACGTCGTGCACGATCGAACAACTCTCTCTCACAACTCTCCAATTTCATTCCAGTTTTTGCTTCGAGGCGACCCCTTCCATCCCATCAAACAAAGGAAAGACTGCAGGCCATCTAGTCTCGCGAGGGATAAGTCCATCTAGACCATGCAAGAAACCATGTGCTTTTGCATCGTCCAAACAAGCCCATCCTTTTAGCTCAACTCAACATCCTGCTATTTCTCTCCGTCCGACGCAAGGACGTGGACCTCTGACCGCGTCCAAGCCCCAAGCATATGTTGGTATTATGTTGCACACTATGCTTGGAGCATGGACACGGCGACAGGGGTACCCCCACGCCCCACCCATGCAGGCAAGTCGACCCCCCATATAGGGCATTCTGAATAATTTTTGGCCTGGCAGACTTGCATATGTCAAATGACGAGCTGTCACTCACTCAAAAAAACTCAAGTTTTATAGTGTCTCATGGCATGGACGTGATTGGACTATGATTGGGACACTCAAATTAGTGTGCAACACAAGTTTCATAATTTTTTAAACAATCAATAATATTTTATGAATATTTTATTATTAAATATTAAAAATAATAATAATATGGTTGGAGGTGGCAAAAAATTCTGATATCTTGTTACAATCATTTTTTTATGTTGTTTAGTTTCTAAAAAAAATTTCAAGTCAATCCGAGCATGGGAAGATAGATTTCACAATTCATGGTTGGTGTGTCCTAACATGCACAAGGTTGGTGTCAGTGCATACACGTTGTGTGGCTGTCCCAAGTCTTAGGTTGTCGCATTGTGTGAACATGATTGATCTTATATTTGGTAGACATCATTGTTTTATGTTTATGGGTTACCAACAAAAGATTCAAACAATCCTAACATTAGAACATAGAATTCATGTTTCATGGGTGTTACATTTCATGGCATGCACAAGGGTAGAGTCATGGCACATAGAAGGTCGGCGTCTCTGTGTTGTGTACCAACACTCTTTAAGCGAAAGAGTAATGTTTTATTGGAATGATTATTCTATCATTGTTAATTTCAGAACACATGTTTTAGTGAACATCAAAAGTTAGTTATACGTTGTCGTTTGGGTGTACAATATATGTGTTGCATGGATGGACTAGATATTCAAGCTTAAGCATTATTAGACCGGGTGACACCATGGTTTCTTCAACCATGTGCAACTACAAAGCTCACTAGTTAATATACACTTTACCAAATGATTTAAGAATCAATCCAATTTGAAGTTAGGCCTTTACAATATCTAAATCTACTCCTTTCTTAATACATGCTAACCTCCATGGACAAACATAACCTTCATGTATCTTTGGGAAAAGGATTGATGTTTGAGCGTTGGATGAGGGAGGAAGACACGTGGGGGATGGCGAGCATAGGGTGATGCATGTCGTGCACAAATGCTAGTGTAAGGGTGGGCGGGTGGTCATCGGTGGGTATGGCGTGCAGGGTGGGTGGCATGGCACATGGCAAGGCGGGCATGACGTGTGCTCGAGGATGGGTTGAGTGGGCATGGGCTGCGCTCGCAAGGGGGTGCTGGGTGAGATTGGGCGACGATGGGTGGGGCTGAGAGGTATGGGGCATGGCACGCCCGCGGGGTGGGGCTGAGTGGGCATGGACGCGCACACAGGCGGCTGGGTGGGCGTGTTTGGGCATGGGGCGCTCGCACAGGTGGCTGGGTGGGCGTGCGGCGCGGGCACAGGCGAGCAGGGGAGCATGGTTGGGCGTGGGGCGCCGCGCGAACGGTAGCGAGCAGTTGTAGGTAGTGTGTTGGCGTGGGGCGTCGCGGGCACAGGGCGAAGCAGGGGTGGTGATAGTGGGGCGCGCGCACGGGCGGGCAGGATGGTGGGCGTGGGGCGCGCGCGCACGGGCGAGCCGGGTGGTGGGCGTGGGGCGCGCGCACGGGCGAGTAGGGTGGTGGGCGTGGGGGGCGCGCACGGGCGAGCAGGGTGGGCATGG
>NW_028325543.1:0-56452 GCF_027475165.1 Benincasa hispida
AAAAACATGCATGTTGGTAAATGCATCAAGATCTTTTAAATTCATATTTGATAATTAGGGGTATCAAGTATCTAGACTTGCATTATGAACTCGTAAAGAAAATGGCCAATCAAGTGATGGGTTAGGCTTACAGCTACTTGACTTTCAAATGTAAACTTACCAATGGTACGAGCGAATGGCCATGAGATGATACGAAAAAAATTGTACTTTGCTGGTTAGTGCTCTGTGTGTTATCTCTGTTTATTTCTTCTTTTGACTTATAGGTACGAGGGATGTGTGGTTTACCCACGAACTTTGATTCAACTTATTGCTATGCTTTGGGTTACACTGCTGGAGCTCTCCTCCAGAGTGGAAAAACTGGACCAATATCATCGATCTGTCTGTCCCACTTCTTGTACCTCCTGATCATTTTAGTCTCTAACCTTTTAACCTTTCATTCTTTTTCTTGATATCAGTTTCCTCCATAGATTTTTTCCTCATTTCTATTACTTACTAGTTATGCATACCGGGTAGGAAATTTGGCTGCTTCTGTTGAAGATTGGATGGCTGGCGAAACTGCATTGACTTCGTTAATGGATGTGGAGAGGAGACACGGTATGATTTTTTCATGAAAACGTGCATTCCTGTTCTCATGTTTTCTTGAATAACACGTTAATAATTTTTTTTATAGAATATTTTTTATGGGGAATAAGAAGGGAAATGATAAACAGAGTATCAATTATCCAGCCAAAATGAGAACAAATGGAGATAACTAGAAGAAAAAAAATGAAAGATGAAAAAAACTCTCCAATCTATATTAAAAAGACAACAATTTTCTAGTTGATGAGACTTAAAAGTTTATTTATTTTTTTCTTTTTTAGAGTATCCAAATAACTTAATAGTTACTTATACAATACTATAAAGACTAGTCAAGGTGCATGTAAGATCAGAAAAACAAGGATAAAAGTGGAGTATCTTTTCTCTTAACAATTTTGAAAGGCTTTGGATTGATAGAACATCTTCATGAAGTCTAGTTTAATATTTATCATTTGATGATCTCTTTCTAAAGGTAGAATTCGTTTGGCAAGTAAGTTCAAGCCTGTGATCAAGAAGACAATGGTGGAACTAGATGGTAATATGATCTCTTTCTAGAGTAAATGTCGTTTCCTTTAATCTCCTTCCCAGTCTTATATTATAATTCACGCCGCTCGATTTGTCATGTGAGGAGGTCAGATCAGAATCCTACCATTAATTATGCAAGTTCAAATCTAAAAGAAGAATGGAGCAGGTGATCTAGATATAGGTATCTTACACAACCAAATTGATGAAAATCGAACCTATTTTTCAGAATTTGGATAAGATATTTTAATGAAGTCTCGGGTCAAATTCCATAGTTGGAAGTGAGATACCTAAATTCTTTGTAGTTTCCATTCTTACATGAATTATTAGTAATGTGTTAAGTTCATTGTAATGTCTAATTTTGTTGGTGTATATTTTTGCTTAGTATTGTCTTGTAAAGGGTCGGCCGGCAAAATCATAGACGAAGATTTATGGTATTTCTTTTAATTATTGGAAAAGGAGGGCTCCTGGGTATGTTCTCGAAAGGGAAGTATAGTAGATACTCTTCGAATAGCGAAGAGAGGCGCTCGGCAAAGTAAGGAATGAGAAATCGTCAAAGATGACTTCCTTTGTTGGCGGTTACTTTCTCTCTCTCTCACCATCTTATGGATTTCACTTGATTTCTTTCTCTTGTCGTTCATTATCCTTTTCTTCTTTCTCCTTTTTCTTTCCTTTTTTTTATCTCCTGTTTCTTTTCTCCTTCTATCTTCTCCATCTCGTTGTCTTAATTTTTCTCCATTCATCTTTTTTATAAAAACTATGTTCAATAATCTTTTTGTTTTTTCTGTTTTCTTCATCTTTCATGCATAAAAGATTCCTTTCCTTCTATTTCTTTCTCTCTTTTTTGTTTGCCCTTGTTAAAATTTGATACTTCATGTAACATGTATTTATTATTTAGTTTATAGCTAAATGTCATTAAAGCTAAAATATTGAAATATTAGTAAAGTAACTTGGTCATTAGTGTTGCGTGTGTGTATCATTAGTGTGGATGTTAGTTTAAACAATATAAAAAATTGTTACGACTGTTGTATTTGGTTAGTTAATCATGTACTTTTTTGCTAGGCTGAATCACTTCATTTTTGTCCCCAATTCAAGTTACGGAGTAGAAGAACACACTAAAAGGTATGAAAAAGTTGTAGTAGTCTTTTACCTTCAGGCTATTAAATTTGAGTGATTTAGTCACATATTAACTCTAAATCTTGCTTTTTCTATCTTAAAATCTAGCTCTTTATTTTATCCTTGTTTTAAAAAATATTTGAATTAGTCTTTGTCAAATATTATGTCACACTTGAATTAGTCTTTGTAAAATCTAGCTCAAGTGCCTATTTATTTGTTTTGCTATTCTTACGTTCTCACTTCTTGGTGAAAACTAAAAATCCCATAGAAAGTTCCTTTATTTTCTTGGTTGGTTCTTTGGGAACTATTAATGCCTTCCAGGTGTTGCAAAAAACCTCCCATATGTCTTAGGCCTGAATTGGCAAGTTTTGTGTAGCATAGCCGAGTTCTAAACATTTACCTTGGTTGTCCCTTTTCCACTAAAGTCTCCAGGTGTTTTTGGTTGGGATTTATGTTTTAAGCCTTTTCTTTTTGCTAAGGTTGGGTTTTCATCAAATGTTGGTGGAGGTCTTTATCTGTATGCAAATTGATTAATTTCGTGGAGACCAAATGTGTTTTAAAGTAGACTAAATTGTTACATTCGCTTGGAGACCAAATATCTCTTTTCATTTTTTCAATGAAAAATTTCTTTTCATTGAAACCCTCTCTCTCTCTCTCTCTCGTTGTTTTAGCCATAAAAATTTTAGTCTCTTGCTGGCCAAATCCTCACATCAGGGACTCATATGGAGCTTTTGGAGCATCAAAATCCCTTCTGAGAGTGTTATCCATTTTGTCCACAAGCTCTTTCCTCTTATTCTAGTCAAGTCCTTCATCTTCTCGACCTTGTCGAACACTCAATTTTCCACTTCTTTCATTGATTCAATCTTTCATTTCTCTACCTATCTCCCCATTTTCATCTTCATTTCTTTCCTACCAATGTCTCCGCCTTTCATCGCTAATGCCGATGTTTCCCTAGTCATTGCATCTTCTCCATCGGAGATCGGCCTTGTTTCTACTGTGTATGTCGAAGTCCAAGCCCTATGGTATTTCTACTGTGTATTTGACCCGAGAATTATTAGTAATGTGTTAAGTTCATTGTAATGTCTAATTTTGTTGGTGTGTATTTTTGCTTAGTATTGTCTTCTAAAGGGCTGGCCGGCAAAATCATAGACGAAGCTTTATGGTATTTCTTTTAATTATTGGAAAAGGAGGGCTCCTGGGTATGTTCTCGAAAGGGAAGGTAGAGGTAGTACTTCGAATGGCGAAGAGAGGCGGCTCGGCAAAGAATGGCGAAGAGAGGCGGCTCGGCAAAGAAGGAATGAGAAATCGTCAAAGATGACTTCTTTGTTGGCGAAACAAAGGGCTAGTTCTTTCTCTCTCCATCTTATGGTATTTCACTTGATTTCTTTCTTCTTGTCTTTCTTTATCCTTTTCTTCTTTCTCCTTTTTCTTTCTTTTTTTTATCTCTGTTTCTCCGTCTATCTTCTCCATCTCTTGCTTAATTTTCTCCATTCATATGATTGTATCTCAATATCTTTTTGTTTTTTTCTGTTATTCTTCATCTCATCTTCCATTGATAATTCATTCTTCTATTTCTCATCTCTTTGTTTGCCCTTTGTTAAAATTTGATACTCATGTATTAATAATTAGTTGTATAGCTAAATGTTTTCATTAAAGCTAAAATCTTGAAAATAATAGTTCAAATGAAAACTACTTAGAGTTGCGTGTGTGTAACATTAGTGATTATGTTAGTTTATAACAATAAAAACAAATTGGTTAACGACTCGTTGTATTTGATAGTTAATCATGTACTTTTTTGCTAGGCTGAATCACTTCATTTTTGTCCATAATTCAAGTTACGGAGTAGAAGAACACACTAAAAGGTATGAAAAAGTTGTAGTAGTCTTTTACCTTCAGGTCTTTTACCTTCAGGCTATTAAATTTGAGTGATTTAGTCACATATTAACTCTAAATCTTGCCTAGAATATTTTTCTATCTTAAAATCTAGCTCTTTATCTTATCATTGTTTTAAAAAATATTTGAATTAGTCTTTGTCAAATATTATGTCACACTTGAATTAGTCTTTGTAAATTTATTAGAGTGCCTATTTATTTGTTTTGCTATTCTTACGTTCTCACTTCTTGGTGAAAACTAAAAATCCCATAGAAAGTTCATTTATTTTCTTGGTTGGTTCTTTGGGAACTATTAATGACTTCCACGTCTTGCAAAAAACCTCCCATATGTCTTAGGCCTGAATTGGCAAGTTTTGTGTGGCATAGCCGAGTTCTAAACATTTACCTTGGTTGTCCATTTTCCACTAGAGTCTCCAGGTGTTTTTGGTTGGGATTTATGTTTTAAGCCTTTTCTTTTTGCTAAGGTTGGGTTTTCATCAAATGTTGGTGGAGGTCTTTATCTGTATGCCAATTGATTAATTTCGTGGAGACCAAATGTGTTTTAAAGTAGACTAAATTGTTACATTCGCTTGGAGACCAAATATCTCTTTTCATTTTTTCAATGAAAAATTTCGTTTCATTGAAACCCTCTCTCTCTCTCTCTCTCGTTGTTTTAGCCATAAAAATTTTAGTCTCTTGCTGGCCAAATCCTCACATCAGGGACTCATATGGAGCTTTTGGAGCATCAAAATCCCTTCTTAGAGTGTTATCCATTTTGTCCACAAGCTCCTTCCTCTTATTCTAGTCAAGTCCTTCATCTTCTCGACCTTGTCGAACACTCAATTTTCCACTTCTTTCATTGATTCAATCTTTCATTTCTCTACCTATCTCCCCATTTTCATCTTCATTTCTCTCCTACCAATGTCTCCGCCTTTCATCGCCAATGCCGATGTTTCCCTCGTCATTGCATCTTCTCCGTCGGAGATCGGCCTTGTTTCTACTGTGTATATCGAAGTCCAAGCCCACTGTATCGATCAACCTCTCCCTTTTCCCTCTATTCCCAAAAACCCCTTCAAAATCCTCGATGGCCCTCCTAGCTCTGCCGCTGACAATCCGGGTGTTTATTATCCATAGATCATTTACATTCTCTTCTTGTTTTGGAGTTTTTAGCCTTCATAACGTGTTTTTTTTTTTTACTCCGTTTGGTAACTGAGTTGATTGATGTCTCAAAGGAAGAGTAGTGACATGCATTGAGTTTTGTTTGTTCTTTTACTATGTTTTGCTTATGATTGTAAATCTCGCTTTTGTTTGGAACTTGAGTTTTACTGAATGCGTTTGAGGCCAGTTGCCACTTCTTAAGGTTTTAGAGTGTTTGAATTTTTTTATATGTGCGTGCAGATGATATCACAAAGCTGTTTCCTGATCTTTTCGGCCAACAGTCGGCAATGTTGGTGCCAAGTGATTCCAGTTCGGTGCAGGTGAATAAGAAATTGAAGATCGGAGTTGTCTAGTTTGGTGGCCAAGCACTGGGAGGGCATAATGTGATTTCTGGACTATTTGGTAGGGTCTCATTGTGTCCACATTTATAAATCAAGAATAAATGTTTGCTTTTTTGTTCAAGTTGTGGCTAATTAGCAGCTTCTATGATTTTGGTGAAGATTTCTTACAGGTGAGTAAAAGGAAGCACGTTGTATGGTTTCAAGGGTGTCCTACAGGGATCATGAAAGGTAAATATGTAGAACTGACTGCATAATTTATCTACCCATATCGCAATCAGGTTAATTTTCTTGAAGGGATTTCTAGCTTTCAGTTGTTAGAATTGTTAGTGTGAATATGTGTGGTCTCGATGCGAAGTGATTGCCATTTGAATGCAATTCTTGATTTAAATGAATTTTTGTTTTATCAGGGTGGTTTTGATATGATATGCAGTGGGAGGGATAAGATTGAAACACTAGATCAGGTGAAATTCTTTCTTTCCAGAATTTTCATTTTGAGACGTCTTGGTTGTAGTCAATGCATTAATTGACTGTTCGTTTCTATTTCCAGTTTAAGCAAGCTGAAGAAACTGCTAAGAAGCTTGATTTGGATGGCCTTGTCAATTGGTGGAGATGATTCCAACACAAATGTCTGTCTCCTCGCTGAAAACTTTATGTATTTTTCAAAACTATGAAATTTGTTTATTGCCTCCCTCCTTTTTTCTCTCTCTTTCTTACTTTCATTGTCATAGATAAGCTATTATATGTTATTTTTATTGCAGAAATATAAGGTTGAGTAATTAATTACTATAGGGTACCATTTTTTGTGTGTGCAAGACTCTGTTATTTATATTCCCCTTCTATCTGTTGTTTTCAAATTAGGAGTAAGAATTTGAACCCGAGTGATTGGTTGCCCAAAACTATTGATGGTGATCTCAAATGCAAAGAGGTCACCACAAGTTTTGGATTTGATTCTGCTTGCAAGGTACTCATTTCTCTTTGTAACTACTTTAGAATTGATATTTCGTTTGGATTGAACTTTGGTGACTCTTTCAAAGTTGAAGTAGTTTCTTCAAGAACTCAAGGAAAAAATGGAATATCGCATTCATGAGATGAGACTCTTAATAGGCTCTGCTGATATTTATGCAGATATATTAAAAAATGATTGGTAATGTGCACAAAGAGGAAATCATAATAAACATCAATCGAGAAAAGGTCCGGATTAAAACAGTCAAGATTCTGGAAGAACGAGAGAAGAAGAAAATGCCACCGTGGACGTGAAAGGCCCAGCTTGGAATAAGTAGTCCTTGAGTTACTATGTGAAGACCTCATCACGGATGCATTCTTTTCGAATATCCTTTTTCTACATCAATACTTCATGAACTTTCATCACCTTATTATTACCTGTTATCATATATTTGCTTTTACGTCTTTCAAAAAAAAAAGAAAAAAGGGCGAGAAAAATTTTGCTAACTTTCTTTTATTGTTATCATTACCCTCTCAATGTTTTCTTTGCAAACGATCAAGGCACACGATTGCGGAGGCGCCGCATAAAGATACAACTACTTTATTATTATCATTACCCTCTCAATGTTTTCTTTGATGGAATGCAAAGGAAGATCGCCGCAAAGAAGGAGGCATCGACAAACAATGCCGACGACAGCGCACATTTTGGGGTTGTATTTTTCCTTCACTCTATTCCAAATTCTGCACCATCGCATCGTATTTTAATTTTGAAAGTTTTATCACCGCATCCTGTTTGATTACCGCAATCATTTAACATTGATAAATTTAGTAAGTCGCCGCATGCTTTCTCTTTGCCATTTATGATTTCAATGATGAATCACATGCATCTATTTTTTTTATATACTAGAGTTAACTTATTTTTAGGACAATCACCTCAAGAAATGTTTCTAAAAGTTAGTGGTCGGCTAGCTTTCTTTCAAACTGATCCTTTACCAAACTTCTTAAGAACATCGCATGACTTCTTTCAATCTATTGGCAAGGAGGACATTGTCGCATTTTAAATTTTGGGGTGAGGTATTTATTTTCAACCTTGCTATTTTTAGCTATATGAAGAAAAAAAAGGAAAATTAGAATAACAACTCCACTGCCAACGCAATGGAGAAACACATGTTGATAAGAGTTAAGTTGTGAATGACACATACCTGTAGTTGGATGTCCGCAAGACACACGTGGGGGCAAGCCAAAACGAAAGTAAGTTGCCAGGATCAACGCATAAAGAAATACCGCAATTCCGCTGCTAAGTATGTATGAGTCTAGTTTGAGAAAGAGCGTCTTGCTCCTAATTGGATGTCCGCATGACACATGTAGGGGTAAGCCAAAATGAAGGCAAGGCATGCGTCCATCGCATGGTAGTTGCGCTCGTCAAGCGATTGCAATCACCGTGTCGAAGTTGCGGTATTAAGCGAATGCGGTCACTGCAAGATTGCGGCTACACGATAACGCATAATAGAGGGATCAATGCAAGGTTGGTGGAATGAACGCTGACGTACATCTTGGGAAAATAAAAAACTGATGTTGACATTTCACCTACTACGCCATTAGCAGCAGAGATTTAGAAAGGACTAACACGTCGCGAATGTCAGAATCAGAGCAGTCCATTAATGCTGTCGGCGATCCAATCTCTATATAAAGAAGCCGGTGAGCAGAATGCCAACTTATCTAGAGTTTTTCCCTGCGATCCAGACAAATGCGTGAGAAGAAGGCTTGAGAATCTTCATCTCCTTCTTCCATTCCGAGAAACGACCAAAGCCTACGATCGGAGCTAGATCTCGGGAGAGTCAGCTCCACCGCCCATCCATGGCACCTGATGCGTTATTTTATGAGGTGGAATTATGGATGAAAATGCGTTGAGCACTTAAGTTTTCTCAGTGGAATTCAAGTAAAACCCCACTGAGTTTCTTGGTAAGTTCAGGGTCAAACACAGGGACTTGGGAAAAAATATGCGGTGGTAATTTCTCAGAACAATTTGCGGTAACCAAATAAATCAAGTAGTTATTGGGAATGTTGTTTGTGGTAATAAAAATAAACAAATGCAGCGGAATTCGAAAAGAGTTATAAAACGGAAGACGCGATGAGTATGCGGTGAATGGGTTGAGAAGAGTTTCGGCTAACACTTCTTAGGTTGTGTTCATGCTATGCGATCATGCAACACACATACAATAGTAAATCATCTCTTGATGCGAATGCTACGACTTTTAATGCTAGAACGCATGCGATATATGCGATAAGACTATAGGACCTACACATAAGCCTCTATTCTTATTTATGCGATGAAAAAATGACGCATACACATATAAGGCGACCACATAATACCATACCTATCTCTAGGATGCATGCGATGCAGGTTGGCAAACAGAATTTTTCTCTAGGTTCTTATCTTTTGTTTATGCAGTTCTAATCTTGCTCTCTCGAGTCTAGATTCTAACTTAGCTCTTTCAAATCTTAGGTTCTTTCTTTAAACTCTCTCTCTCGAGTAGCTCTAAAGGGATGTCGAGCACAACATAAAGAAAATGGAGAACCTAAAGAGAGAGTCTAAAGAGCTACTCAAGAGAGACTCGAGAGAGAGTCTAAAGAGAGAGTCTAAAGGGATCAATATGTCATTCTTGAACTGATATCATTTATAACCCGCTTTCTACAGGTGCAACAGCTTATTTCGGAACTCAATGAAATTCTTGCCCATGATATTATAGATGAGGATAGGTTATGGAAAAATAAATATTATAGATGAGGATAGGTTATGGGAAATGAAACTTACTACTCGTGCTTGAACTTTTGCTGTTTTACTTTAACGCTCCATTCCAAGTAATTGTTTTTTCTTTTTGTTTTATACACGTCTTTCCATGAAATTGAGATGGAAAAGAGAAGGCAACAAGGTGCATATAATTGGCGGCCAATTCAAGGGGTAGTCACATTTCTTTGGGTACTTATTCTATTCGTGCTTGAACTTTTGCTGTTTTACTTAAACGCTCCTGTTTAATAATTTAGTGATTAACACATATTATATTTAGCACTTGGGTAGTAGGCAAATCAGTTGAGATCTCAAAAACATGCATGTTGGTAAATGCATCAAGATCTTTTAAATTCATATTTGATAATTAGGGGTATCAAGTATCTAGACTTCCATTATGAACTCGTAAAGAAAATGCCCAATCAAGTGATGGGTTAGGCTTACAGCTACTTGACTTTCAAATGTAAACTTACCAATGGTACGAGCGAATGGCCATGAGATGATACGAAAAAAATTATACTTTGCTGGTTAGTGCTCTGTGTGTTATCTCTGTTTATTTCTTCTTTTGACTTATAGGTACAAAGGGATGTGTGGTTTACCCACGAACTTTGATTCAACTTATTGCTATGCTTTGGGTTACACTGCTGGAGCTCTCCTCCAGAGTGGAAAAACTGGACCAATATCATCGATCTGTCTGTCCCACTTCTTGTACCTCCTGATCATTTTAGTCTCTAACCTTTTAACCTTTCATTCTTTTTCTTGATATCAGTTTCCTCCATAGATTTTTTCCTCATTTCTATTACTTACTAGTTATGCATACCGGGTAGGAAATTTGGCTGCTTCTGTTGAAGATTGGATGGCTGGCGAAACTGCATTGACTTCGTTAATGGATGTGGAGAGGAGACACGGTATGATTTTTTCATGAAAACGTGCATTCCTGTTCTCATGTTTTCTTGAATAACACGTTAATAATTTTTTTTATAGAATATTTTTTATGGGGAATAAGAAGGGAAATGATAAACAGAGTATCAATTATCCAGCCAAAATGAGAACAAATGGAGATAACTAGAAGAAAAAAAATGAAAGATGAAAAAAACTCTCCAATCTATATTAAAAAGACAACAATTTTCTAGTTGATGAAACTTAAAAGTTTATTTATTTTTTTCTTTTTTTGAGTATCCAAATAACTTAATAGTTACTTAGACAATATTATAAAGACTAGACAAGGTGCATGTAAGATCAGAAAAACAAGGATAAAAGTGGAGTATCTTTTCTCTTAACAATTTTGAAAGGCTTTGGATTGATAGAACATCTTCATGAAGTCTAGTTTAATATTTATCATTTGATGATCTCTTTCTAAAGGTAGAATTCGTTTGGCAAGTAAGTTCAAGCCTGTGATCAAGAAGACAATGGTGGAACTAGATGGTAATATGATCTCTATTTAGAGTAAATGTTCGTTTCCTTTAATCTCCTTTCCCAGTCTTATATTTAATTCACGCCGCTCGAGTTGTCATGTGAGGGGTCAGATCAGAATCCTACCGTTAATTATGCAAGGTTCAAATCTAAAAGAAGAATGGAGCAGTGATCTAGATATAGGTATCTTACACAACCAAATTGATGAAAATCGAACCTATTTTTCAGAATTTGGATAAGATATTTTAATGAAGTCTCGGGTCAAATTCCATAGTTGGAAGTGAGATACCTAAATTCTTTGTAGTTTCCATTCTTACATGAATTATTAGTAATGTGTTAAGTTCATTGTAATGTCTAATTTTGTTGGTGTGTATTTTTGCTTAGTATTGTCTTGTAAAGGGCCGGCCGGCAAAATCATAGACGAAGCTTTATGGTATTTCTTTTAATTATGGAAAGGGGGATCCTGGAGTATGTTCTCGAATGGGAAGGTAGAGGTAGTACTTCGAATGCGAAGGAGAGGCGGCTCGGCAAAGAAGGAGATGAGGAAATCGTCAAAGATGACGTCTTTGTTGGCGAAACGATGGGCTAGTTCTTTCTCTCCGCCATCTTTTGGTTATTTCATCTCTGATTTCTTTCTTCTTTGTCTTTCTTTATCGTTCTTCTTTCTCCTTTTTCTTTCTTTTTTTATCTTGTTATTTCCGTCTATCTTCTCATCTCTTGCTTAATTTTCTCCATTCATATGATTGTATCTCAATATCTTTTTGTTTTTCTGTTTTCTTCATCTCATTTCCATTGATACTCCTTTCTTCTATTTCTCTCTCTTTTTGTTTGCCCTTTGTTAAAATTTGATACTTCATGTATTATTATTTAGTTTATAGCTAAATGTCATTAAAGCTAAAATATTGAAATATTAGTAAAGTAACTTGGTCATTAGTGTTGCGTGTGTGTATCATTAGTGTGGATGTTAGTTTAAACAATATAAAAAATTGTTACGACTGTTGTATTTGGTTAGTTAATCATGTACTTTTTTGCTAGGCTGAATCACTTCATTTTTGTCCACCATTTAAGTTCGGAGTGACAGATTTAACTAAAAAAGGTTATGAAAAAGTTGCGTAGTCTTTTACCTTAGGCTATTAAATTTGAGTGATTAGTCAATATTAACTCTAAATCTTGCTTTTTCTTTTCTTACAAATCGAGCTCTTTTATATTTTATCCTTGTTTTAAAAAATATTTTGAATTAGTCTTTGTCAAATATTATGTCTCACTTGAATTTGTCTTTGTAAAATCTAGCTCAAGTGCCCTATTTATTTGTTTGCTATTCTTACGTCTCACTTCTTGGTGAAAACTAAAATCCCATAGTAAGTTCTTTATTTTTCTTGTTGGTTCTGTTGGGGAATATTAATGCCTTCCAGGTCTTGCAAAAAACCTCCATTGTCTTAGGCCTGAATTGGCAAGTTTGTGTCGCATAGCCGAGTTCTAAACATATTTACCTTGGGTGTCCCTTTTCCACTAGAGTTATCCAGGTGTTTTTGGTTGGGATTTATGTTTTAAGCCTTTTCTTTTTGCTAAGGTTGGGTTTTCATCAAATGTTGGTGGAGGTCTTTATCTGTATGCAAATTGATTAATTTCGTGGAGACCAAATGTGTTTTAAAGTAGACTAAATTGTTACATTCGCTTGGAGACCAAATATCTCTTTTCATTTTTTCAATGAAAAATTTCTTTTCATTGAAACCCTCTCTCTCTCTCTCTCTCGTTGTTTTAGCCATAAAAATTTTAGTCTCTTGCTGGCCAAATCCTCACATCAGGGACTCATATGGAGCTTTTGGAGCATCAAAATCCCTTCTGAGAGTGTTATCCATTTTGTCCACAAGCTCTTTCCTCTTATTCTAGTCAAGTCCTTCATCTTCTCGACCTTGTCGAACACTCAATTTTCCACTTCTTTCATTGATTCAATCTTTCATTTCTCTACCTATCTCCCCATTTTCATCTTCATTTCTTTCCTACCAATGTCTCTGCCTTTCATCGCTAATGCCGATGTTTCCCTAGTCATTGCATCTTCTCCGTCGGAGATCGGCCTTGTTTCTACTGTGTATGTCGAAGTCCAAGCCCTATGGTATTTCTACTGTGTATTTGACCCGAGAATTATTAGTAATGTGTTAAGTTCATTGTAATGTCTAATTTTGTTGGTGTGTATTTTTGCTTAGTATTGTCTTCTAAAGGGCTGGCCGGCAAAATCATAGACGAAGCTTTATGGTATTTCTTTTAATTATTGGAAAAGGAGGGCTCCTGGGTATGTTCTCGAAAGGGAAGGTAGAGGTAGTACTTCGAATGGCGAAGAGAGGCGGCTCGGCAAAGAATGGCGAAGAGAGGCGGCTCGGCAAAGAAGGAATGAGAAATCGTCAAAGATGACTTCTTTGTTGGCGAAACAAAGGGCTAGTTCTTTCTCTCTCCATCTTATGGTATTTCACTTGATTTCTTTCTTCTTGTCTTTCTTTATCCTTTTCTTCTTTCTCCTTTTTCTTTCTTTTTTTTATCTCTGTTTCTCCGTCTATCTTCTCCATCTCTTGCTTAATTTTCTCCATTCATATGATTGTATCTCAATATCTTTTTGTTTTTCTGTTTTCTTCATCTCATTTCCATTGATACTCCTTTCTTCTATTTCTCTCTCTTTTTGTTTGCCCTTTGTTAAAATTTGATACTTCAAGTATTATTATTTAGTTTATAGCTAAATGTCATTAAAGCTAAAATATTGAAATATTAGTAAAGTAACTTGGTCCTTAGTGTTGCGTGTGTGTATCATTAGTGTGGATGTTAGTTTAAACAATATAAAAAATTGTTACGACTGTTGTATTTGTTAGTTAGATCATGTACTTTTTTGCTAGGGCTGAATCACTTCATTTTTGTCCATAATTCAAGTTACGGAGTAAGAAGAAAACACACTAAAAGGTATGAAAATGTTGTAGTAGTCTTTTACCTTCAGGGCTATTAAATTGGGGAGTGATTTAGTCACATTTTTAACTCTAAATCTTGCTTTTTCTATCTTAAAATATAGCTCTTTATTAATCCTTGTTTTAAATAATATTTGAATTAGTCTTTGTCAAATATTATGTACCACCTTGATTAGTCTTTGTAAACATTTAGCTCATGTGCTATTTATTTTTTTTTCTATTTTTTCGTTATCACTTCTTGGTGGAAACTAAAAATCCCATAGAAAGTTCATTTATTTTCTTGGTTGGTTCTTTGGGAACTATTAATGCCTTCCACGTCTTGCAAAAAACCTCCCATATGTCTTAAGCTTGAATTGGCAAGTTTTGTGTAGCATAGCCGAGTTCTAAACATTTACCTTGGTTGTCCCTTTTCCACTAGAGTCTCCAGGTGTTTTTGGTTGGGATTTATGTTTTAAGCCTTTTCTTTTTGCTAAGGTTGGGTTTTCATCAAATGTGGTGGAGGTCTTTATCTGTATGCCAATTGATTAATTTCGTGGAGACCAAATGTGTTTTAAAGTAGACTAAATTGTTACATTCGCTTGGAGACCAAATATCTCTTTTCATTTTTTCAATGAAAAATTTCGTTTCATTGAAACCCTCTCTCTCTCGTTGTTTTAGCGATAAAAATTTTAGTCTCTTGCTGGCCAAATCCTCACATCAGGGACTCATATGGAGCTTTTGGAGCATCAAAATCCCTTCTTAGAGTGTTATCCATTTTGTCCACAAGCTCCTTTCCTCTTAGTCTAGTCAAATCAACCAAGTCTATGGCCTTGTCTGTAACACTCAAATTTTCACTTCTGTCATTGATTCAATCTTTCATTTCTCTACCTATCTCCCCATTTTCATTTTCATTTCTCTCCTACCAATGTCTCCACCTTTCATCGCTAATGCCGATGTTTCCCCCGTCATTGCATCTTCTCCGTCGGAGATCGGCCGTGTTTCTACTGTGTATAGTGAAGTCCAAGCTCACCGTATCGATCAACCTCACCCTTTTCCCTCTATTCTCAAAAACCCCTTCAAAATCCTCGATGCCCTCCTAGCTCTGAGTGCTGACAATCGGGTTGTTTTATTATCCATAGTTTCATTTACATTTCTCTTCTTGTTTTGGAGTTTGTAGCCTTCATATCGTGTTTTTTTTTTTACTCCGTTTGGTAACTGAGTTGATTGATGTCCCGAAGGAAGAGTAGTGACATGCATTGAGTTTTGTTTGTTCTTTTACTGTGTTTTGCTTATGATTGTAAATCTCGCTTTTGTTTGGAACTTGAGTTTTACTGAATGCGTTTGAGGCCAGTTGCTACTTCTTAAGGTTTTAGAGTGTTTGAATTGTGTTATATGTGCGTGCAGATGATATCACAAAGTTGTTTCCTGATCTTTTCGGCCAACAGTCGGCAATGTTGGTGCCAAATGATTCCAGTTCGGTGCAGGTGAATAAGAAATTGAAGATCGGAGTTGTCTAGTTTGGTGGCCAAGCACTGGGAGGGCATAATGTGATTTCTGGACTATTTGGTAGGGTCTCATTGTGTCCACATTTATAAATCAAGAATAAATGTTTGCTTTTTTGTTCAAGTTGTGGCTAATTAGCAGCTTCTATGATTTTGGTGAAGATTTCTTACAGGTGAGTAAAAGGAAGCACGTTGTATGGTTTCAAGGGTGTCCTACAGGATCATGAAAGGTAAATATGTAGAACTGACTGCATAATTTATCTACCCATATCGCAATCAGGTTAATTTTCTTGAAGAGATTTCTAGCTTTCAGTTGTTAGAATTGTTAGTGTGAATATGTGTGGTCTCGATGCGAAGTGATTGCCATTTGAATGCAATTCTTGATTTAAATGAATTTTTGTTTTATCAGGGTGGTTTTGATATGATATGCAGTGGGAGGGATAAGATTGAAACACTAGATCAGGTGAAATTCTTTCTTTCCAGAATTTTCATTTTGAGACGTCTTGGTTGTAGTCAATGCATTAATTGACTGTTCGTTTCTATTTCCAGTTTAAGCAAGCTGAAGAAACTGCTAAGAAGCTTGATTTGGATGGCCTTGTCAATTGGTGGAGATGATTCCAACACAAATGTCTGTCTCCTCGCTGAAAACTTTATGTATTTTTCAAAACTATGAAATTTGTTTATTGCCTCCCTCCTTTTTTCTCTCTCTTTCTTACTTTCATTGTCATAGATAAGCTATTATATGTTATTTTTATTGCAGAAATATAAGGTTGAGTAATTAATTACTATAGGGTACCATTTTTTGTGTGTGCAAGACTCTGTTATTTATATTCCCCTTCTATCTGTTGTTTTCAAATTAGGAGTAAGAATTTGAACCCGAGTGATTGGTTGCCCAAAACTATTGATGGTGATCTCAAATGCAAAGAGGTCACCACAAGTTTTGGATTTGATTCTGCTTGCAAGGTACTCATGATGCAAAAGGTATTCAAAACCACTTTTTTTTTTTTGTGTTTCCTAGACCGAACATGATGGCTAAATCTTCTTTCTGGTTTATAATTTGTAGCTGGTGGTGCATGAGTTTGGGTGATATTTTTGAATGTTTGCATTTGCGTACAAATGAAGCCCAGTTTGTCATTTCTCATCTTCTTTTATCTGATGTGTATTGATTTGTATACTGACAACTGCCAGAATAAATGTTTTAAAAAAAAGCTATGAAAAGCTATGTCATAATGGATGGAAAACTGAAAATGATGTATTGATTTGTTTACTCATCTTCTTTTATCTGATGTGTATTGATTTGTATCTAACTATTCATGTTCATTCATTCATTGTGCATCACTACTAGAATAAATGTTTAAAAAAAAAGCTATGCAACATAATTATTTCCAACCTTGAGAATACTACATGATCATTCTATACTGACAAATAACTTGAATGCTTTGAGAAAATACAAGAAATGGATACTCGTGGTATTATGTCATAATGGATGGAAAACTGCATACCTTAATGGTTGCAACAAGGCCCAACCTGAAACACAATAAAGCTGCATTAGTCCTTTCTAAATGTAGTAAACTCATAGCTTTATTAAAAATTATAAATCTCTCTGCTTATCATAACTAAGCAGCCCCAAAAGAAATTAATTTTATCAGTACAAGAACAGCATAAAATGAACTAAAATATGAAAACCCCATAGAAAGATCCATGACCATCTTGTGGCAAGGCCGATAACAGAAAATTTTCAAACACTCTATGGAAGGAGTAGAAATTAAGTTTATTAACTACTTAAATCCCAATTAGAGTAGTGGCCCAAAATGAATAAAAAATTTGAAATTCCAAAGCAACAAGATAAATCGACCTATTTGAGCTCGGACTTAGGATATGCCATTCCACCAACAAAGTTGCTTGCCAGGATATTGAAGAAAGAAAGCAAAAGCTAAAAGAAAATGCAACTCAAAACATTTTGTTCATGTGCAAGTTTTTTCCAGACTTGAAGAACCATTTTACAAAATTCAGCTCAACCACATAGCTGCGCATCTACAGTATGGTTATAGGTTTCAATTCGATATTCTACCCCCAAAAGATATTCCCAGATGACTTTTCATCTACCCGACTTCTTAGCTCAACTCTAAGTTTCTAAATTATGATTAGTCAATCCCGTAAACAAGATAAGATCACTTATCCAAAGATTTTAATCGACTTCTTTTCCAATAAATTAACAAACGCTGCCCTGAATGACTAAAATTTTGCAATGGCATATCAACTCTTAAGTTTCTATCAAAGGTCCTCTGCTTTCGTCAAACTAAGATCTCCAACTTAACACTGTGGAGCTAATAATTAGTTATCTGTCCTCAGAGGGCACTTCCATCAAGCCAAACCAACTATTGGTTGAAGAAAATATAGTGGATTATGTATTTGAGATATTACGATTTTCAGGTGAGCAATCGTAGTCCTGAAAATTCTGAACAAGCATAATCTGTCAGGGATAAAGATATCTAGCTATTTTTTTTAGATCGAAAGGACACAGATGTACAACCTATGAAACAAATCCTAATCGTAGTCTTGAAAATTCTTGAACAAGCATAATCTGTCAGAGATAAAGACATCTAGCGATTTTTTTTAGAACTCAAGGACACATATGTACAACCTATAAAATAGTTCCTGTTCAAGTAAGGTCGTAGATATCTAGCTATTTTTGTGTTGGTAAATACATGAAAACTAGTCAAGGTCATAGATATCTAGCTATTTTTGTGCTGTTAAATACATGAAAACTACACATTCTTTTTTCAAAATAGAACATATGCCAGAAACTTCGAATTCTAGGATAATGAAATGAGTTGCACATTGCTGAAGGTAAGGATCCCTTAACAAGGGCTTGCGTCTTCAGGCCCTTGATCTTCTTTCAAGAGCTGAATTGCCCTTCAATCAAAGGCTTGCGGTCGGATTTGCAACACTAATTCTAGTGTTGGGTCATGTTGCTGAAGTTCCTTTCCATCCAATTCACAGCCAAACACTTGGTCTCATTTTGAAATGCATTTCTCAGTGTCCTGGAGTAGTGGTTGTATCTCGTATTGAAGAACTAGTTCTTATTTTGACGAGTATGCTCCGTAAGAATGTGACTGGGGAGATGGGCATACATCCAGACACATTTGCAACAACCCGTGCAATCCTGGTCACGATGATGAAGTCTCCATCTCATAGGGTGCCACATCTAGCAACATCAATTCAAGAAGTATTAGAACATGTAGTTTTATTTTCGTCTTAGTACATTCGAAACACAACCAGGTCAACTTTTACATTCTTTATACCTTCTCAAGGAGTTCTATATATATAGTCAAGTCAATACTGTCATGGACAACTCTATCACCAAAGAAATGAAAAATTGTGCTCTTGATGTATGTACAACACACTACCTTGGCTTTTAGCAACTATCAATGTAACTGAAGAGGAACTTGTTTTGGGGGTATTTGAAACTTTTCATTCGATTTTGCTCCAAAATCCTGACATCAGGACCATAGATTTTGCAAACACACTTCTATCTGCTTGTTGTTTGAGTTTCTCTTTTAGATGTCTAGGCTCATTTCTATATGAAAAGATGAAATGGAGAGTGTATCTAATGCTCAGTTCTCCGGTGGATGTCATCTTTGGAAATGATTTCACTGGCATTAGAGAACTTGTATCATTTTTTCCATCTGATCCAGTTGATTTACTGTTTCTACTTGGACAGGAAAGCTCCAATGACTCAGATCTTTCTTCTTGTTAGTCTGCTGTTTTGTTGTTACTATATGTAAGTTCATTACATGATGATAGGTAACACACTTTTGTTTCTTCTTTCTTGTATCCTCTTTTTGGTATATATCTGTTGTCTATGTACTCACCACATGAATACCTCTTTGCCAGACTTGTTGATGAGAAGATGGTTTAGCATGTTCCAGTATATTCTTGTCAACAAAAGTGGCTTACTATGTGGATACCATGACCCATTTATGGTCACACAAATGGTGAATATATATGGGTTTTGTAGGTCTGTTGCTGATGCTAGTTGCCACACTTCCTACAGTTCAGAAGTCGAAAGAATATTGTTCTAATTGGTGATTGAAAGTGAGTGGGATATGCATTCTTCAAGGATTCATAGACCATCATTAGTATGGTTGTTTAAGCAAGAGAAAATCAGAAATCCATTATGTTATCAGGTTTTGAAAATATGCCAAATCCATTATGAACTTTTCCTGTTTTACTTAAACGCTCCTGTTTTTTTTTTTTTTTTTTTGTGTGCAAGACTCTGTTATCTATATTCCCCTTCTTTCGATTGTTTTCAAATTAGGAGTAAGAATATGAAGACCCGAGTGATTGGTTGCCCAAAAACTATTGATGGTGATCTCAAATCCAAAGAGGTCCCCACAAGTTTTGGATTTGATTCTGCTTGCAAGGTACTCATTTCTCTTTGTAACTGCTTTAGAATTCATATTTCGTTTGGACTCAACTTTGGTGACTGTTGCAAAGTTGAAGTAGTTTCTTCAAGAATTCAAGGAAAAAATGGAATGTTGCATTCATGAGATGAGACGCTTAATAGGCTCTTCTGATGTTTATGCAGATATATTCAGAAATGATTGGTAATGTGATGGTTGATGCTCGATCTACAGGAAAATATTACCACTGTAAGCATTTTACTTAATGAAATTGAAACTAAAAATAGTTCTGATGTGCTGACATGTTCATAACAACTGAAATATTGACATTACCAGTATTTCAAGTTCAGATATGTCCACTTTTTTTAAAATATATATTTATAAATAAGTAGATAATATCAATAATAAAGCCCATCTTGTTGCCTCATCTGTAAAAAACAGAGCACTTCACGGCTACTCAATTTTATTAACCTAATGTGAAATTGTACTTTTTTATTGTTGTGATGTTGATACCTTTTTTTTCTCACTCAAGTTTCAAGTTTATTATCATATTGCATTAACAGTGTACATATATCCACAGTTGGACGACTTATGGGTCGTGCTGCTTCTCACATCACACTAGAGTGTGCTTTGCAAACTCATCCAAATATTATTATTATTGGAGAAAAGGTAGCTGCTTTATTTAAACTACTTAAGATAGAAACCTTTGTCAAGGAGGACATTTATCTCCACATGCTTTACCAGATAGAAATCTTTGTCAAGAAGGGCATTTACCTCCACATGCAACCCTAGGGTTGTTTATTCCCTTTGAGAACTAGATTTTGTCTCAGTAATAACTAATAATCTCTGCAACAGATACTCTCATGTAAACATGAAAATTGAAATTGTTGAGTCAGTTAATATATCCTGTTTCAGAATTTCATCTTCTTGCATTTTTACATAGAATGGTAAATATCAAACAAAACTTAGGGTAAAGATAAAAATTTGTGATAAACAAAAGATTCATGGAATTAGGTTGAAACTTTTAATATGGTGTAATGGAACTAAGGATTGACATCCCATATCATATTCAATTGCCTAAGTGATATCGGATGCCTTTTTTTGTCAGCTTTGAAAAATTTGTTCTCTACCACCTAGTTGTAGTTGACTCATAGAGATTTATTGGTTTTGAATGTATGCAGGCGACAAAATTTCTAGACAAAAAATAATTTGTTTTGAATGTTGACTCATATATTAATAGAGCTTTAGTTTATAGGGTACATCGAATTTACAATGTGTTTTGCAGGTTGCGGCTAAGAAGCTTACCTTGAAAAACGTTACAGACTACATTATCGATGTAATTAGTAAATGTTTTGAACTTGGTTATTAATTATGGTGTTGTACTTATTCCTGAGGGTTTGATTGACTTCATTCCGGAGGTATTTCTTTTGTTATTGTAACTAATTGTGTTTATTTCTTTTGGTTGTATGCTCACTATCCACTAAACCCAAGATTCTTGGGATCAATATGTCATTCTTGAACTGATATCATATATAGCTCACTTTCTACAGGTGCAACAACTTATTTCGAAACTCAATGAAATTCTTGCCCATGATATTATAGATGAGGATAGGTTATGGAAAAAGAAATATTATAGATGAGGATAGGTTATGGAAAAAGAAACTTACTACTCAATCTCATCACCTTTTTGAATTTTTTCCACAAGCAATCCAAGAACAATTGTTGCTTGAAAGAGATCCACACGGAAATGTCCAGGTAATTGTTTTTTCTTTTTGTTTTATACATGTCTTTCCATGTAACTGAGTTGGAAAAGAGAAGGCAAGAAGGTGCATATAATGGGTGGCCAATTCAAGTGGCAGTCACATTTCTTTCGGTACTTATTCTATTCGTGCTTGAACTTTTGCTGTTTTACTTATACGCTCTTGTTTAATAATTTAGTGATAACACATTATTTAGCACTTGGGTAGTAGGCAAGTCAGTTGAGATCTGAAAAACATGCATGTTGGTAAATGCATTAAGATCTTTTAAATTCATATTTGATAATTAGGGAATACCAAGTATCTAGACTTCCATTACCCACGAACTTTGATTCAACTTATTGCTATGCTTTGGGTTACACTGCTGGAGCTCTCATCCATTCTTGAACTCTTGCAAATGAATTGATAGTTGATCAATATGTTGATTCATTTTCCCCAACGAACGTTGGATTTATTTTATTGTTTTCTTTATATCTGCTACAAGATCTAAATAGTCATTTTGTTGGATTCTTTAATATGTTTTAATCTCATGATGGGTATAGGACTCATCCATTGATTCTCTTGAATCAACCTTTCGTGATCGTGTTTCATAACCAAAAGAGTAATATTGTGTCTTGAACATTTTTCTTGGGCTGTAAAAATCGATTCTTGATGATTCTTGATAATTCTTTAATTCATCTAACTCCCAATCTTTACGTTGATATCTTGAAACATGGGTTTGATTGGATCTTTGGACCTTTTTCGATATTGTTGCCTTCTTATCCCACCCCAAATTGCCTTAGAAACATCATTGGAGTCACTAGAATCACTAGAATTAAATTTCCAATGTGGATAATGATAGGTGCTTTGAGAAAATCGAGCATGGACAAAATTAGTATGTTGGAATTCTTCTTTTGAACCACTTGAGTCAGAATTCCAACTTTGTTTTTGGAAGTAAATTTTATTTTCTTGCCTATACCAACTGCTGATTTTTTTTTTCTTGGACGTCTTCTTTGATCGATAATAGTCAATTCTTGCAAAATCTTGATAAATCTTCGGTTTCTTCTTTCTTTCTTGGAATTTCAAGGGTTCCCCCTAATTAGATGTTAGTTGTTCGACAATGAGGACAACTCACAAAGCTTCCTCTTGTGATCGACGTCACTAAGAGTTTCTTGGAGTTCCACTGGCGGCAGTCAATATTGGCCCACGGATGCTCTGGTACCAAATTGATGTCTCCTAAAGGAGATAAAAGGAGAATTCTCTCCAAGAATCAAGATTATGAATATTTTATTAGAATGAATAAAGTGTTTGATACAAGAGGGGAAGGTTCCTATTTGATGAAACAAAGAGAAGAGAAGAACACAACATTTTACGTGGAAAATCCTAGAACAGGGAGAAAAAACCACGATGCAATCACTCTTTTTATTATTATTTTCTATGTTTCATACAGAACAGGGCACAAATATAAATAGAGATGTAGGAAACCCTAATACAGACTAGGGTAAGATGAAACTACTAAAATGCCCTTAGGGTTCAAAAGTGAAGTCCTTTTTTATTTTCAACACTCTCTCTCAAATTGGGGCATAGATGTTAGTAAGACCTAACTTGCTGACACAAAAATCAAAACTCTGTCTGTTAAGTCCTTTTGTCTATGAAGATGTTTGTGACCTGTTGACCGAAAGAGATGTATTGAATGTAGATACTGTCACTGTCCAATCTTTCTTTGATGAAGTGTCTATCGATTTCAACGTGTTTGGTTCTATCATCTTGAACCAGATTATTTGCTATACTTATTGCAGTTTTGTTGTCACAGTAGAGCTTCATCAGATGATCACAATCCCGACACAAGTTTGACAAAACTTTCTTTAACCAGATTTCTTCACATATTCCCAGACTTATAGCCATGTATTCTGCTTCAACACTGCTTCTAACAACCACCATTTGTTTCTTACTTCTCCAAGTGACAAGATTTCCCCACAAAAAGGTACAGTACCCAAATGTGACTTTTTGTCTACAATAGAGCCTGTCCAGTCAGTGTCAGTATAAGTGAGATACCTCGTTTGTCAGTTTTCTTGAACATCTAACCCTTACTGGGAGTAGTTTGTAAATATCTTAGGATGCGTTCAACAACCTTCATATGCTCTTCATAGTGCTTGCATAAACTGGCTTACCACACTGACGACGTAGGATATGTCTGGTCTAGTATGGGATAGGTAAATTAGTTTCCCTACTAAACATTGATATCTTTCTTTATTAACAGGAAAGTTAATAGAGTCGCCAAGCTTGGTATTGACTTCTACGGGGTTATCAACTTTGCATCCAGTTATACTTGTTTCTTTTATCAAGTCAAGTGTGTATTTCTGTTGAGAGACTGAAATTCCCTCTTTTAATCGTGCTACTTTCGTCCCAAGAAAGTACTTGAATCTTCCGAGGTCTTTAATCTCAAACTCCTTAGCCATTTTCTTTTTCAGTCTGTCAATCTCTGTAGTATCATCGGGATAACACAATATCATCCACGTATACAATGAGAACGACACTCTTTCCTGACACTGACCTTTTTGTAAGCAGAGTGTGATCAGAGTGTCCCTGAGTATAACCTTGAGATTTAACGAAGGTAGTAAACCTGTCGAACCACGCTTTTGGAGACTATTTTAATCTGTATAATGACTTTCTTAGCTTACACCCTTCGTGATCAAACTGAGCTTCAAAACCTGGAGGACTCATGTAGACTTCCTCTTTTAACTCACCATTGAGAAATGCATTTTTCACATCTAGATGATGGAAGGGCCAGTCTTTGTTCACAACCATGTCGAACTATTTAATAAGCAACCCCAAGAAAGCTAAACATATTTGGCTTGGAAGATTGGTCGATGATCAAGAAGAAAGGAGAACTTGTTACTAACTTTAAGAAGTCGAACTCTCCACAATCTAATTGATCAAACTAGATTGAAAGTTCTAATACATGCATTTTAAACACAAAAATACAAAGAAAAAACATAAAGCTTGAAAGACAAAAACTCTAATGAAATTTCATTCAATCTCAAGTGTGTTCCAATGACCAAACTACATAGGTATTTATACTAATTGAAAAGACAACTTGAAAGGACATAATTTTTCACTTAATTGACTAGGTTCAACAAAAACTCTTGAACCTTAATAAATGTAAATACATTGAAATAAATTAATACATCAAGCATTAAACACGGGGATGAATATGAATTTTGCAGATTCATTAGGACTTTTGGGTGCCCAAGTGACTCTTGGAGCTTCAAGGGTTGCAACTCTTCGTGATGGGCTGGAAATTTAGCTTGGAAGCAAGCGTTTAATCCCTCTTCAAGTTTTTTAGCTCTTGTCATTGGTCCCTGAGGCATAATGATTGCCTCATGATTGGATTGACTTAGAAAGTTCTTCCAATGATTTTCATAACGAGCTTCAGTTGAGCTGGTTTGAGATTGTTGAGCTTAACTATCATCTTGTAGAACCTCTATATTTCTTACTTGGTCAACTACCTGGAATAGTTGCTTCAACTTGTTTATTCCCAGCCATATCAGCCACAACTTTCTTGGTACAATCATTAGTTTTGCTATTTTCTTCCACAGTACACATATCATTTTTAGCACAAATACCAATATTATCAGAGACGAGTAAGGGGGGGGGGGGGGGGGGGGGGGGGGGGGGGGGGGGGGGGGGGGGGGGGGGGGGGGGGGGGGGGGGGGGGGGGGGGGGGGGGGGGGGGGGGGGGGGGGGGGGGGGGGGGGGGGGGGGGGGCGGGGGGGGGGGGGGGGGGGGGGGGGGGGGGGGGGGGGGGGGGGGGGGGGGGGGGGGGGGTTGGGGGGGGGGGTGGGGGGTGGGGGGGGGGGGGGGGGGGGGGGGGGGGGGGGGGGGGGGGGGGGAGGGGGGGGGGGGGGGGGGGGGGGGGGGGGGGGGGGGGGGGGGGGGGGGGGGGGGGGGGGGGGGGGGGGGGGGGGGGGGGGGGGGGGGGGGGGGGGGGGGGTGGGGGGGGGGGGGGGGGTGGGGGGGGGGGGGGGGGGGGGGGGGGGTGAGCATCATTATCATTCTCAACACAAATATCGAGGTTATTAAAGACAAAAGTATGAGTACCTTGGGCTAATGTTGGGTCGTACTCATAGATCGTTACCGGAGAAACAATAGGTGGCATAATTTCCTTCTTGAGATTCTTCCTATAGTATGTTATCCATGGACCTATTTGGTAGGTAAGACAGTGACAGTGTCGGTAATATTCAAGATAGGATCAGGAAGGGAATCAGAAAAGATCGAAGACGGGGGCCAATTAGTCTCTTCATTAGAGCTCTCCCCCTGAAAATGACTAATAGAAAAGAAGGGTTGATCCTCTTGAAAGGTGACATTTATCGAAATAAAATACTTGTGGGAGGGTGGATGAGAACACTTATACCCACGTTGATGGAGAGGATAGCCAACGAAGACATATTTCTAAGCACGAGGAGTAAATTTTGTCTTTTCACGCAACTGCGCGCATCAATGCATACTCAACCTTTGCATGCAGCGCCTCGCGCGCACACTTGTACAACCCTCGTGCGCAACCTAGCGTACACACCCATGCAACGCCTTGCGTCATTCTGCCTTTGCGCGCATCTGTAGCCTTCCCGGTTGAGTTGCCTGCGTGCTCAACTGTTCCAGCTACATGCTTATTCAACCCAAAAATACAAATTCAACTTCAAGCTGAATTTACTTATTTTTCCAGACATTATTTCGGGAAATTTCCTTCTACAAACTTGTTTAAAATCGTCTTAACTTACTTACCTTAAAATTTGAGCTTCAAATTCTTCACGATATGGTCAGAATTTTTCAATCTTCACACCCTGCTCAGAATCACCTGAGAGCTTGACTTCTTGAGGAAATCTTCTAATGTCAACTCGAATTCTTAAGAATTTCCTTCCAGCAACCTCATAGCTTCATCTACACTCCTCAAGCCTTCAAATGGCTGTGGAATCACCCCTTTAACACTAGAGAATTGTCCAAACCAAGTTCTTGAACTGAGGCTTCCCTTTTAGATTAAGAGATGCATGACCTTAATTACACTTAGGCTGCCACCTATCCCACTAAGTCAACATTAAACCTTCTAATCTCGACAACTGGCCACTACAATCGATGATTAAGCTGAAAAGCTTCCCCTAATCACCAACACATAGCTTACTAACTCTTACCAACGCATGGCTTTACTTGGACGCATACACCTCTTAGCTAGTGCACGTCTCAGCGCCCTTACTCGCACCCGATGCCTAGTCTCAAGATCATCGCATGGGCCTACTTTACACACATCCTTGCCCGACCATTGCACACCAATGCATGCACAAGCCGCATCGCTTAAGGCATTCTCGCCCATGCGCGCGTCCTTGCCCAACTAACCTCAACGTGAGGCTCGACTAGCGCATAGCCCATGCTCAACGCATGGCATCTTCTTCTCGGCCAACACTTAGCCAATGTTCTTCTTCACACCACTAGCTTTCATCTTAACCTAAAGATGCTTAGGCCATCGCACACCTCAGCATGACTGTCAATGCATCATGACCTTCAACACTTGGTCAAAATTTCTCTCCTTAACCAAGCCTTCTTACTCTTTCACTTAGCACCCGAGAGCCCTTAGTAATCAACACTTGAAATCATTTTTCTTTCCTTCCTTAGCATCCTCAAGCTTTCCCTACACCCTAGTATTAACTTACACTTCTTTCACTTAGCACCCGAGAGCCCTTAGTAATCAACACTTGAAATCATTTTTCTTTCCTTCCTTAGCATCCTCAAGCTTTCCCTACAACCTAGTATTAACTTACACTTAATCTTATATAACATACACAAGTAGAGAAAATAAGCTTCGGGGTTGACAAATATTTCTTGCTTTGCTTAATGAGATCCACAACTACTTTCCGTCTTAGGTTGTTAGTCTACATGACTCATTGAGTACTCATAGGCAATCATTTGAATACTCATATATTAAGCAAACAAAATAACTTCCACAAATTCTACTTAGATCATGATATTAATCTTCACCCTTACCCCATTAGAATTAGTTACTTATGACAAGAGATAAAGCCAAAGTGAGGATAGATAAGATGATGAAAGTGAACATGATGATATTAAAATAGTTGTTGAATACACAAATGAACTATCTCTTAAACAAAAGGCTATAACAACTAAGAAGATAGAGAAATAAGGTGAAGGGCAATTGTTAGTAATCTCTTGCTTCTCACAGATGAATGTTGAGGCTGCTTGTGATATAATGGTTGGATGAATGCAGAAAGCCCTTTTAGACTCTTGCTTTTGCGAAGCTTCGATGAAGAATCAAGGTGAAATATGGAGGTGGAATTCCCACTCTGATAAGTCGTAATCGTCTAACGTGGTAGGTGAGAATTTCAGCATTGCTATCATGGTCAATATTCTAAATACTTGCGAGAAGATCCGCTGGTATTGACTCTGAGATCCCGAGGCATGCGACTAATTGTTTGTTCGTCGGGTAGGGGTTTTGCACATGCGATGTAGGTCCTACGATCAGTTTGCAAAATAGACACTTTGGTGCAACATAACTCATGATATGGGGTAGTAGGTGTTTTTGAGATGCTTCACACAAGTTTAATAACATGAATACTTAAGAAGATTGACACATATTCTTCTTATCTATCATCATTATTCCAAGTAAAAGACTATAATAATTTGTATTTCTACAAGTTATCAGGTTGGCCGACACCTTTTGACATTTCACATGGGCAACCATTTGTTTTCCCATCTTTTCACGCAAGTCCACCCCTTCCCCAAGCCTCTTTCTCCATCCACCATAATTTTCCATCTACAAATTTCAGCACATCCAACCTCCTCGTCTCCCACTGACTTTGCCCACCAATGTTTTTGTCAGTTGTCATTTTTCCATCTGCCAGTCTCTTTGCCACCCTAACCAATGAACTACCGGTGTCTTCTCTCTCCATCGTGGTCAACTTATTGGGAAAAACCTTCCACTTCTATTGCATGAACAAGCAGAAAAATAACTAAAAAATTGAAAGAAAATAATAAAATTGGAAACACAATAATTAGCATGAAAAACTCAAACTCAACGGAAAACAACAGCCCATCAAAGAGATTCATTATGCGAAAAATTGTTACATTCTCAGAAGTTACGGTATTAAGCGAATGCGGTCACTGCAAGATTGCGGCTACACGATAACGCATAATAGAGGGATCAACGTAAGGTTGGTGGAATGAACGCATCAACGTACATCTTGGGAAAATAAAAAACTGATGTTGACATTTCACCTATTACGCCATTAGCAGCAGAGATTTAGAAAGGACTAACGCGTCGCGAATGTCAGAATCAGAGCAGGCCATTAATGCTGTCGACGATCAAAGCTCTATATAAAGAAGCCGGTGAGCAGAATGTCAACTTATCTAGAGTTTTTCCCTGCGATCCAGACAAATGCGTGAGAAGAAGGCTTGAGAATTCTTCATCTCCTTCTTCCATTCCGCGAAACGACCAAAGCCTACGATCGGAGCTAGATCTCGGGAGAGTTAGCTCCACCGCCCATCCATGGCACCTGATGCGTTATTTTATGAGGTGGAATTATGGATGAAAATGCGTTGAGCACTTAAGTTTTCTCAGTGGAATTCAAGTGTAAACCCCACTGAGTTTCTTGGTAAGTCCAGGGTCGAACACAGGGACTTGGGAAAAAATATGCGGTGGTAATTTCTCAGAAGAATTTGCGGTAACCAAATAAATCAAGTAGTTATTGGGAATGTTGTTTGTGGTAATAAAAATAAACAAATGCAGCGGAGTTCGAAAAGAGTTATAAAACGGAAGACGCGATAAGTATGCGGTGAATGGGTTGAGAAGAGTTTCGGCTAACACTTCTTAGGATGCGTTCATGCTATGCGATCGTGCAACACACATACAATAGTAAATCATCTCTCGATGCGAATGCTACGACTTTTAATGCTAGAACGCATGCGATATATGCGATAAGACTATAGGACCTACACATAAGCCTCTATTCTTATTTATGCGATGAAAAAATGACACATACGCATATAAGGCGACCACATAATATCATACCTATCTCTAGGATGCATGCGATGCAGGTTGGCAAACAGAATTTATCTCTAGGTTCCTATCTTTTGTTTATGCAGTTCTAATCATTGCACTCTCGAGTCTAGATTCTAACTTAGCTCTTTCAAATCTTAGGTTCTTTCTTTAGACTCTCTCTCTCGAGTAGCTCTGAAGGGATGTCGAGCACAACATAAAGAAAATGGAGAACCTAAAGAGAGAGTCTAAAGGGATCAATATGTCATTCTTGAACTGATATCATTTATAACCCGCTTTCTACAGGTGCAACAGCTTATTTCGGAACTCCATGAAATTCTTGCCCATGATATTATAGATGAGGATAGGTTATGGAAAAAAAAAATATTATAGATGAGGATAGGTTATGGGAAATGAAACTTACTACTCGTGCTTGAACTTTTGCTGTTTTACTTTAACGCTCCATTCCAAGTAATTGTTTTTTCTTTTTGTTTTATACACGTCTTTCCATGAAATTGAGTTGGAAAAGAGAAGGCAACAAGGTGCATATAATGGGCGGCCAATTCAAGGGGCAGTCACATTTCTTTGGGTACTTATTCTATTCGTGCTTGAACTTTTGCTGTTTTACTTAAACGCTCCTGTTTAATAATTTAGTGATTAACACATATTATATTTAGCACTTGGGTAGTAGGCAAATCAGTTGAGATCTCAAAAACATGCATGTTGGTAAATGCATCAAGATCTTTTAAATTCATATTTGATAATTAGGGGTATCAAGTATCTAGACTTCCATTATGAACTCGTAAAGAAAATGGCCAATCACTAGTTATGCATACTGGGTAGGAAATTTGGCTGCTTCTGTTGAAGATTGGATGGCTGGCGAAACTGCATTGACTTCGTTAATGGATGTGGAGAGGAGACACGGTACGATTTTTTCATGAAAACGTGCATTCCTGTTCTCATGTTTTCTTGAATAACACGTTAATAATTTTTTTTATAGAATATTTTTTATGGAGAATAAGAAGGGAAGTGATAAACAGAGTATCAATTATCCAGCCAAAATGAGAACAAATGGAGATCACTAGAAGAAAAAAAATGAAAGATGAAAAAAACTCTCCAATCTATATTAAAAAGACAACAATTTTCTAGTTGATGAAACTTAAAAGTTTATTTATTTTTTTCTTTTTTAGAGTATCTAAATAACTTAATAGTTACTTATACAATACTATAAAGACTAGTCAAGGTGCATGTAAGATCAGAAAAACAAGGATAAAAGTGGAGTATCTTTTCTCTTAACAATTTTGAAAGGCTTTGGATTGATAGAACATCTTCATGAAGTCTAGTTTAATATTTATCATTTGATGATCTCTTTCTAAAGGTAGAATTCGTTTGGCAAGTAAGTTCAAGCCTGTGATCAAGAAGACAATGGTGGAACTAGATGGTAATATGATCTCTTTCTAGAGTAAATGTCGTTTCCTTTAATCTCCTTCCCAGTCTTATATTATAATTCACGCCGCTGTATTTGTCATGTGAGGAGGTCAGATCAGAATCCTACCATTAATTATGCAAGTTCAAATCTAAAAGAAGAATGGAGCAGGTGATCTAGATATAGGTATCTTACACAACCAAATTGATGAAAATCGAACCTATTTTTCAGAATTTGGATAAGATATTTTAATGAAGTCTCGGGTCAAATTCCATAGTTGGAAGTGAGATACCTAAATTCTTTGTAGTTTCCATTCTTACATGAATTATTAGTAATGTGTTAAGTTCATTGTAATGTCTAATTTTGTTGGTGTGTATTTTTGCTTAGTATTGTCTTGTAAAGGGCCGGCCGGCAAAATCATAGACGAAGCTTTATGGTATTTCTTTTAATTATTGGAAAAGGAGGGCTCCTGGGTATGTTCTCGAAAGGGAAGGTAGAGGTAGTACTTCGAATGGCGAAGAGAGGCGACTCGGCAAAGAAGGAATGAGAAATCGTCAAAGATGACTTCTTTGTTGGCGAAACGAAGGGCTAGTTCTTTCTCTCTCCATCTTATGGTATTTCACTTGATTTCTTTCTTCTTGTCTTTCTTTATCCTTTTCTTCTTTCTCCTTTTTCTTTCTTTTTTTATCTCTGTTTCTCCGTCTATCTTCTCCATCTCTTGCTTAATTTTCTCCATTCATATGATTGTATCTCAATATCTTTTTGTTTTTCTGTTTTCTTCATCTCATTTCCATTGATACTCCTTTCTTCTATTTCTCTCTCTTTTTGTTTGCCCTTTGTTAAAATTTGATACTTCATGTATTATTATTTAGTTTATAGCTAAATGTCATTAAAGCTAAAATATTGAAATATTAGTAAAGTAACTTGGTCATTAGTGTTGCGTGTGTGTATCATTAGTGTGGATGTTAGTTTAAACAATATAAAAAATTGTTACGACTGTTGTATTTGGTTAGTTAATCATGTACTTTTTTGCTAGGCTGAATCACTTCATTTTTGTCCCCAATTCAAGTTACGGAGTAGAAGAACACACTAAAAGGTATGAAAAAGTTGTAGTAGTCTTTTACCTTCAGGCTATTAAATTTGAGTGATTTAGTCACATATTAACTCTAAATCTTGCTTTTTCTATCTTAAAATCTAGCTCTTTAATTTATCCTTGTTTTTAAAAATATTTGAATTAGTCTTTGTCAAATATTATGTCACACTTGAATTAGTCTTTGTAAAATCTAGCTCAAGTGCCTATTTATTTGTTTTGCTATTCTTACGTTCTCACTTCTTGGTGAAAACTAAAAATCCCATAGAAATTTCATTTATTTTCTTGGTTGGTTCTTTGGGAACTATTAATGCCTTCCATGTCTTGCAAAAAACCTCCCATATGTCTTAGGCCTGAATTGGCAAGTTTTGTGTAGCATAGCCGAGTTCTAAACATTTACCTTGGTTGTCCCTTTTCCACTAGAGTCTCCAGGTGTTTTTGGTTGGGATTTATGTTTTAAGCCTTTTCTTTTTGCTAAGGTTGGGTTTTCATCAAATGTTGGTGGAGGTCTTTATCTGTATGCAAATTGATTAATTTCGTGGAGACCAAATGTGTTTTAAAGTAGACTAAATTGTTACATTCGCTTGGAGACCAAATATCTCTATTCATTTTTTCAATGAAAAATTTCGTTTCATTGAAACCCTCTCTCTCTCTCTCTCTCTCTCGTTGTTTTAGCGATAAAAATTTTAGTCTCTTGCTGGCCAAATCCTCACAACAGGGACTCATATGGAGCTTTTGGAGCATCAAAATCCCTTCTGAGAGTGTTATCCATTTTGTCCACAAGCTCTTTCCTCTTATTCTAGTCAAGTCCTTCATCTTCTCGACCTTGTCGAACACTCAATTTTCCACTTCTTTCATTGATTCAATCTTTCATTTCTCTACCTATCTCCCCATTTTCATCTTCATTTCTTTCCTACCAATGTCTCCGCCTTTCATCGCTAATGCCGATGTTTCCCTAGTCATTGCATCTTCTCCGTCGGAGATCGGCCTTGTTTCTACTGTGTATGTCGAAGTCCAAGCCCACTGTATCGATCAACCTCTCCCTTTTCCCTCTATTCCCAAAAACCCCTTCAAAATCCTCGATGGCCCTCCTAGCTCTGCCGCTGGCAATCCAGGTGTTTATTATCCATAGATCATTTACTTTCTCTTCTTGTTTTGGAGTTTTTAGCCTTCATAACGTGTTTTTTTTTTTTGTACTCTGTTTGGTAACTGAGTTGATTGATGTCTCGAAGGAAGAGTAGTGACATGCATTGAGTTTTGTTTGTTCTTTTACTGTTTTGCTTATGATTGTAAATCTTGCTTTTGTTTGGAACTTGAGTTTTACTGAATGCGTTTGAGGCCAGTTGCTACTTCTTAAGGTTTTAGAGTGTTTGAATTGTGTGTTATATGTGCGCGCAGATGATATCACAAAGCTGTTTCCTGATCTTTTCGGCCAACCGTCGGCAATGTTGGTGCCAAGTGATTCCAGTTCGGTGCAGGTGAATAAGAAATTGAAGATCGGAGTTGTCTAGTCTGGTGGCCAAGCACTGGGAGGGCATAATGTGATTTCTGGACTATTTGGTAGGGTCTCATTGTGTCCACATTTATAAATCTAGTCAATGCATTAATTGACTGTTCGTTTCTATTTCCAGTTTAAGCAAGCTGAAGAAACTGCTAAGAAGCTTGATTTGGATGGCCTTGTCAATTGGTGGAGATGATTCCAACACAAATGTCTGTCTCCTCGCTGAAAACTTTATGTATTTTTCAAAACTATGAAATTTGTTTATTGCCTTCCTCCTTTTTGCTCTCTCTTTCTTACTTTCATTGTCATAGATAAGCTATTATATGTTATTTTTATTGCAGAAATATAAGGTTGAGTAATTAATTACTATAGGGTACCATTTTTTGTGTGTGCAAGACTCTGTTATTTATATTCCCCTTCTATCTGTTGTTTTCAAATTAGGAGTAAGAATTTGAACCCGAGTGATTGGTTGCCCAAAACTATTGATGGTGATCTCAAATGCAAAGAGGTCACCACAAGTTTTGGATTTAATTCTGCTTGCAAGGTACTCATTTCTCTTTGTAACTACTTTAGAATTGATATTTCGTTTGGATTGAACTTTGGTGACTCTTTCAAAGTTGAAGTAGTTTCTTCAAGAACTCAAGGAAAAAATGGAATATCGCATTCATGAGATGAGACTCTTAATAGGCTCTGCTGATATTTATGCAGATATATTAAAAAATGATTGGTAATGTGCACAAAGAGGAAATCATAATAAACATCAATCGAGAAAAGGTCCGGATTAAAACAGTCAAGATTCTGGAAGAAGGAGAGAAGAAGAAAATGCCACCGTGGACGTGAAAGGCCCAGCTTGGAATAAGTAGTCCTTGAGCTACTATGTGAAGATCTCATCACGGATGCATTCTTTTCGAATATCCTTTTTCTACATCAATACTTCATGAACTTTCATCACCTTATTATTACCTGTTATCATATATTTGCTTTTACGTCTTTCAAAAAAAAAAGAAAAAAGGGCGAGAAAAATTTTGCTAACTTTCTTTTATTGTTATCATTACCCTCTCAATGTTTTCTTTGCAAACGATCAAGGCACACGATTGCGAAGGCGCTGCATGAAGATACAACTACTTTATTATTATCATTACCCTCTCAATGTTTTCTTTGATGGAATGCAAAGGAAGATTGTCGCAAAGAAGGAGGCATCGACAAACAATGCCGACGACAGCGTAAATTTTGGGGTTGTATTTTTCCTTCACTCTATTCCAAATTCTGCACCATCGCATCGTATTTTAATTTTGAAAGTTTTATCACCGCATCCTGTTTGATTACCGCAATCATTTAACATTGATAAATTTAGTAAGTCGCCGCATGCTTTCTCTTTGCCATTTATGATTTCAATGATGAATCACATGCATCTATTTTTTTTTATATATATACTAGAGTCAACTTATTTTTAGGACAATCACCTCAAGAAATGTTTTTAAAAGTTAGTGGTCGGCTAGCTTTCTTTCAAACTGATCCTTTACCAAACTTCTTAAGAACATCGCATGACTTCTTTCAATCTATTGGCAAGGAGGACATTGTCGCATTTTAAATTTTGGGGTGAGGTATTTATTTTCAACCTTGCTATTTTTCGCTATATGAAGAAAAAAAAGGAAAATTAGAATAACAACTCCACTGCCAACGCAATGGAGAAACACATGTTGATAAGAGTTAAGTTGTGAATGACACATACCTGTAGTTGGATGTCCGCAAGACACACGTGGGGGCAAGCCAAAACGAAAGTAAGTTGCCAGGATCAACGCATAAACAAATGACCGCAATTCCGCTGCTAAGTATGTATGAGTCTAGTTTGAGAAAGAGCGTCTTGCTCGTAATTGGATGTCCGCATGACACATGTGGGGGCAAGCCAAAATGAAGGCGAGGCATGTGTCCATCGCATGGTAGTTGCGCTCGTCAAGCGATTGTGATCACCGAGTCGAAGTTGCGATATTAAGCGAATGCGGTCACTACAAGATTGCGGCTACACGATAACGCATAATAGAAAGATCAGCGCAAGGTTGGTGGAATGAACGCATCAACGTACATCTTGGGAAAATAAAAAACTGATGTTGACATTTCACCTACTACGCCATTAGCAGCAGAGATTTAGAAAGGGCTAACGCGTCGCGAATGTCAGAATCAGAGCAGTCCATTAATGCTGTCGGCAATCCAAGCTCTATATAAAGAAGCCGGTGAGTAGAATGTCAACTTATCTAGAGTTTTTCCCTGCGATCCAGACAAATGCGTGAGAAGAAAGCTTAAGAATTCTTCATCTCCTTCTTCCATTCTGAGAAACGACCAAAGCCTACGATCGGAGCTAGATCTCGGGAGAGTCAGCTCCACCGCCCATCCATGTCACCTGATGCGTTATTTTATGAGGTGGAATTATGGATGAAAATGCGTTGATTAAGTTTTCTCAGTGGAATTCAAGTGTAAACCCCACTGAGTTTCTTGGTAAGTTCAGGGTCGAACACAGGGACTTGGGAAAAAAATATGCGGTGGCAATTTATCAGAAGAATTTGCGGTAACCAAATAAATCAAGTAGTTATTAGGAATGTTGTTTGTGGTAATAAAAATAAACAAATGCAGCGGAGTTCGAAAAGAGTTATAAAACAGAAGACGCGATGAGTATGCGGTGAATGGGTTGAGAAGAGTTTCGGCTAACACTTCTTAGGATGCGTTCATGCTATGCGATCATGCAACACACATACAATTGTAAATCATCTCTCGATGCGAATGCTACGACTTTTAATGCTAGAACGCATGCGATGTATGCGATAAGACTATAGGACCTACACATAAGCCTCTATTCTTATTTATGCGATGAAAAAATGACACATACACATATAAGGCGACCACATAATATCATACCTATCTCTAGGATGCATGCGATGCAGGTTGGCAAACAGAATTTATCTCTAAGTTCCTATCTTTATTTTATGCAGTTATAATCTTGCTCTCTCGAGTCTAGATTCTAACTTAGCTCTTTCAAATCTTAGGTTCTTTCTTTAGACTCTCTCTCTCGAGTAGCTCTAAAGCGATGTCGAGCACAACATAAAGAAAATGGAGAACCTAAAGAGAGAGTCTAAAGAGCTACTCGAGAAAGAGTCTAAAGAGAGAGTCTAAAGGGATCAATATGTCATTCTTGAACTGATATCATTTATAACCCGCTTTCTACAGGTGCAATAGCTTATTTCGGAACTCAATGAAATTCTTGCCCATGATATTATAGATGAGGATAGGCTATGGAAAATGAAACTTACTACTCGTGCTTGAACTTTTGCTGTTTTACTTTAACGCTCCATTCCAAGTAATTGTTTTTTCTTTTTGTTTTATACACGTCTTTCCATGAAATTGAGTTGGAAAAGAGAAGGCAACAAGGTGCATATAATGGGCGGCCAATTCAAGGGGCAGTCACATTTCTTTGGGTACTTATTCTATTCGTGCTTGAACTTTTGCTGTTTTACTTAAACGCTCCTGTTTAATAATTTAGTGATTAACACATATTATATTTAGCACTTGGGTAGTAGGCAAATCAGTTGAGATCTCAAAAACATGCATGTTGGTAAATGCATCAAGATCTTTTAAATTCATATTTGATAATTAGGGGTATCAAGTATCTAGACTTCCATTATGAACTCGTAAAGAAAATGGCCAATCAAGTGATGGGTTAGGCTTACAGCAACTTGACTTTCAAATGTAAACTTACCAATGGTACGAGCGAATGGCCATGAGATGATACGAAAAAAATTGTACTTTGCTGGTTAGTGCTCTGTGTGTTATCTCTGTTTATTTCTTCTTTTGACTTATAGGTACGAAGGGATGTGTGGTTTACCCACGAACTTTGATTCAACTTATTGCTATGCTTTGGGTTACACTGCTGGAGCTCTCCTCCAGAGTGGAAAAACTGGACCAATATCATCGATCTGTCTGTCCCACTTCTTGTACCTCCTGATCATTTTAGTCTCTAACCTTTTAACCTTTCATTCTTTTTCTTGATATCAGTTTCCTCCATAGATTTTTTCCTCATTTCTATTACTTACTAGTTATGCATACCGGGTAGGAAATTTGGCTGCTTCTGTTGAAGATTGGATGGCTGGCGAAACTGCATTGACTTCGTTAATGGACGTGGAGAGGAGACACGGTATGATTTTTTCATGAAAACATGCATTTTTGTTCTCATGTTTTCTTGAATAACACGTTAATAATTTTTTTTATAGAATATTTTTTATGGGGAATAAGAAGGGAAATGACAAACAGAGTATCAATTATTCAGCCAAAATGAGAACAATGGAGTTCACTAGAAGAAAAAAAATGGAAGAAGAAAAAAACTCTCCAATCTATATTAAAAAGACAACAATTTTCTAGTTGATGAAACTTAAAAGTTTATTTTTTTTTTCTTTTTTTGAGTATCCAAATAACTTAATAGTTACTAACACAATACTATAAAGACTAGTCAAGGTGCATGTAAGATCAGAAAAACAAGGATAAAAGTGGAGTATCTTTTCACTTAACAATTTTGAAAGGCTTTGGATTGATAGAACATCTTCATGAAGTCTAGTTTAATATTTATCATTTGATGATCTCTTTCTAAAGGTAGAATTCGTTTGGCATGTAAGTTCAAGCCTGTGATCAAGAAGACAATGGTGGAACTAGATGGTAATATGATCTCTTTCTAGAGTAACTGTCGTTTCCTTTAATCTCCTTCCCAGTCTTATATTATAATTCACGCCGCTCCAGTTGTCATGTGAGGAGGTCAGATCAGAATCCTACCATTGATTATGCAAGTTCAAATCTAAAAGAAGAATGGAGCAGGTGATCTAGATATAGGTATCTTACACAACCAAATTGATGAAAATCGAACCTATTTTTCAGAATTTGGATAAGATATTTTAATTAAGTCTCGGGTCAAATTGCATAGTTGGAACTGAGATATCTAACTTCTTTGTAGTTTCCATTCTTACATGAATTATTAGGAATGTGTTAAGTTCATTGTAATGTCTATTTTGTTGGTGTATATTTTTGCTCAGTATTGTCTTGTAAAGGGCCGGCCGACAAAATCACAGACGAAGCTTTATGGTATTTCTTTTAATTATTGGAAAAGGAGGGCTCCTAGGTATGTTCTCAAAAGGGAAGGTAGAGGTAGTACTTCGAATGGCGAAGAGAGGCGGCTCGGTAAAGAAGGAATGAGAAATCGTCAAAGATGACTTCTTTGTTGGCGAAACGAAGGGCTAGTTCTTTCTCTCTCCATCTTATGGTATTTCACTTGATTTCTTTCTTCTTGTCTTTCTTTATCCTTTTCTTCTTTCTCCTTTTTCTTTATTTTTTTATCTCTGTTTCTCCGTCTATCTTCTCCATCTCTTGCTTAATTTTCTCCATTCATATGATTGTATCTCAATATCTTTTTGTTTTTCTGTTTTCTTCATCTCATTTCCATTGATACTCCTTTCTTCTATTTCTTTCTCTCTTTTTGTTTGCCCTTTGTTAAAATTTGATACTTCATGTATTATTATTTAGTTTATAGCTAAATGTCATTAAAGCTAAAATATTGAAATATTAGTTAAGTAACTTGGTCATTAGTGTTGCGTGTGTGTATCATTAGTGTGGATGTTAGTTTAAACAATATAAAAAATTGTTACGACTGTTGTATTTGGTTAGTTCATCATGTACTTTTTTGCTAGGTTGAATCACTTTATTTTTGTCCCCAATTCAAGTTACGGAGTAGTACACACTAAAAGGTATGAAAAAGTTGTAGTAGTCTTTTACCTTCAGGCTATTAAATTTGAGTGATTTAGTCACATATTAACTCTAAATCTTGCCTAGAATATTTTTCTATCTTAAAATCTAGCTCTTTATTTTATCATTGTTTTAAAAAATATTTGAATTAGTCTTTGTCAAATATTATGTCACACTTGAGTTTATGATTTTTCTGTTCCTTGATTTCTTGAAACTAGCTGATCTTTATTTTTTGACTTATTTTATTTCTCTTTTAATCGGTTCTTTGAGTGATTAGTTGTTTAGGATTGTGATTTATGATTCTATACGGCATGGACAAAGAAAAAGAGATGACATTTTAGTTCGTGGGTATTTTCATCTCCAGAATAGAATCTCAAATTAAAATCCTAAGTTAGTAACTGACAAATCAGAATTGGAATTGATTAAATATGTCAAGTGGGGATAAAAAAAATTCACTTTTAACTTTTTGTATTTTATACTCATGCTCCTTTGCCTTTTTGCATAATCTTTTTTGGTTCTATACAGGCCAACGGATGATTTATAATGAGTGCAAGTCACACAATCTAGGTGGACCTGAATACGATTGGGGTATTAAGGTGATTTTTAAAAAAAAAAATTATTTTGCACTGCCCTTTATATTTAATTAATTGAAATTATTGGTAAAAGTGCAACCTTTTGATGAAGCATAATGTTTTTGTTGCAAAATGTTAGTTGAAAATTATGACCTTTATCTTATAATCCATGACAACTACAACAATGATGTATCTATGTTTATCTGACTTGAATGCATTGACTTTTCAATTTACTTATAGTAATGGGCAGACTGCACTTGAATCAATTACAGACAAAATATATGGAAACACCATTTCTATAAGTACACGACGTAATTTTTGTGATTGGTTCATTTTGTTTTTTTTTTTTTTTTTTGTTCGATTTCTTGTTTACTTTCAAATTAGTCAATTTTCATGTTATATTGCATTCAATATTTTGTACATTTTTATTCTTTTCTTGTTTATATGAAAGTTTTCTTTGAGTCGTTTGGGTCCTCAGTCCTCTTGTGAAGTGCCTATTTATTTGTTTTGCTATTTTTACGTTCTCACTTCTTGGTGGAAACTAAAAATCCCATAGAAAGTTCATTTATTTTCTTGGTTGGTTCTTTGGGAACTATTAATACCTTCCATGTCTTGCAAAAAACCTCCTATATGTCTTAGGCCTGAAGTGGCAAGTTTTGTGGAGCATAGCCGAGTTCTAAACATTTACCTTGGTTGTCCCTTTTCCACTAGAGTCTCTAGGTGTTTTTGGTTGGGATTTGTTTTAAGCCTTTTCTTTTTGCTAAGGTTGGGTTTTCATCAAATGTTGGTGGAGGTCTTTATCTATATGCAAATTGATTAATTTCGTGGAGACCAAATGTGTTTTCTCTCTCGTTGTTTTAGCCACAAAAATTCTAGTCTCTTGCTGGCCAAATCCTCACATCAGGGACTCATATGGAGCTTTTGGAGAACCGAAATCCCTTCTTAGAGTGTTATCCATTTCATCCACAAGCTATTTCCTCTTATTCTAGTCACGTCCTTCATCTTCTTGACCTTGTCGAACACTCAATTTTCGACTTCTTTCATTGATTCAATCTTTCATTTCTCTACCTATCTCCCCATTTTCATCTTCATTTCTCTCCTACCAATGTCTCCGCCTTTCATCGCTAATGCCGATGTTTCCCCCATCATTGCATCTTCTCCGTCGGAGATTGGCCGTGTTTCTATTGTGTATAGCGAAGTCCAAGCCCACCATATCGATCAACCTCTCCCTTTTCCCTCTATTCTCAAAAACCCCTTCAAAATCCTCGATGGCCCTCATAGCTCTGAGTTGATTGATGTCCCAAAGGAAGAGTAGTGACATGCATTGAGTTTTGTTTGTTCTTTTACTGTGTTTTGCTTATGATTGTAAATCTCGCTTTTGTTTGGAACTTGAGTTTTACTGAATGCGTTTGAGGCCAGTTGCTACTTCTTAAGGTTTTAGAGTGTTTGAATTGTGTTATATGTGCGTGCAGATGATATCACAAAGCTGTTTCCTGATCTTTTCGGCCAACAGTCGGCAATGTTGGTGCCAAATGATTCCAGTTCGGTGCAGGTGAATAAGAAATTGAAGATCGGAGTTGTCTAGTTTGGTGGCCAAGCACTGGGAGGGCATAATGTGATTTCTGGACTATTTGGTAGGGTCTTATTGTGTCCACATTTATAAATCAAGAATAAATGTTTGCTTTTTTGTTCAAGTTGTGGCTAATTAGCAGCTTCTATGATTTTGGTGAAGATTTCCTACAGGTTCATGTAAAAGGAAGCACGTTGTATGGTTTCAAGGGTGTCCTACAGGGATCATGAAATGTAAATATGTAGAACTGATTGCAAAATTTATCTACCCATATCGCAATCAGGTTAATTTTCTTGAAGTGATTTCTAGCTTTCAGTTGTTAGAATTATTAGTGTGAATATGTGCAGTCTCGATGCGAAGTGATTGCCATTTGAATGCAATTCTTAATTTAAATGAATTTTTGTTTTATCAGGGTGGTTTTGATATGATATGCAGTGGGAGGGATCAGATTGAAACTCTAGATCAGGTGAAACTCTTTCTTCCCATAATTTTCATTTTGAGACGTCTTAGTTGTATTCAAGGCATTAATTGACAGTTCGGTTTTATTTTCAGTTTAAGCAAGCTGAAGAAACTGCTCAGAAGCTTTGATCTGGATGGCCTGCCAATTGGTGGAGATGATTCCAACACAAATGCCTGTCTCCTCGCTGAAAACTTTAGGTATTTTTCACAACTATGAAATTTGTTTATTGCCTCCCTCCTTTTTACTCTCTCTTTCTCACTCTCATTGTCATAGATAAGCTATTATATGTTATTTTTATTGTAGAAATATAAGGTTGAGTAATTAATTACTCTAGGGTACCATTTTTTTGGTGTGTAAGACTTTGTTATCTATATTCCCCTTCTATCTGTTGTTTTCAAATTAGGAGTAAGAATTTGAACCCCGATGAGCAGAATTTCAACTTATCCTGGGTTTTTCCCTACAATCCAGACAAATGCGTGAGAAGAAAGCTTGAGAGTTCTTCATCTCCTACTTCCATTCCGAGAGACGACCGGAGCTAGATCTCGGGAGAGTAAGCTCCACCGCCCATCCATGGCACCACTGATAGCCTTGAGCACATCCGCTAGAAGTAAGTCATTGCTTCCAGCTGGTCATTTCATTTTCTTCCCTTTTCTTATATTGTATTTTATGACATTTTGTGATTAAGGAATTAATACATGATGTGTTCAATGCATTTCTGTGTTTACTTCAATTTTATCTCCATCTTTGTTTACTTAGCATCCTTAACTTTCATTGCATCACTTAGTGAGATTGCTAGAGTATCGCACACTTAGTCATGTGGATTAGGGATATGAAGCATGTAGAAAACCACCGAGAGATGTGCGTTGCGTGAGTGTGTGAGTAAAACTTATTTGCTTAGTGTGAAGCTATAGCTACACTTGTCTATAGGCGGATGCAATGCTTGTCTATGAGTAAAATCAACAACAACTAACTGTCTGGGAGGGTAAATGGTTGGTTGCATGAAGCAATATAAGCTATTGTTCACTAGAGATAGGAATAATCTTATATCAGCAAAGTCTATGCGGTTACCTTGTCTTATGAATGCTTCACATTTAGGCATACTTGAGAGAGTAATCTAAAATCCAAATCTAAAACTCAAGAGAGTGGATTGGAATGCATAAGCAAGAATGGGGAACTTAGAGATAAGCTCCGTTTGCTATCACACAGCGTATGCACCCTACGGAGAGAATATTGCATGCGTCCAGGAAGTAGGATACGGTGGTATGCGGCCATCACGCTCATGCGACGAGAGCACGTGAGCGGGTTATGGAGGTTTAGGCAGGCATAGGCTTCCTAGCACTATCGCAGATACATCGCATTCGTCCTAGAGTTAGGCTCAAGTGTGTGTAGCATTATCGCATGGCTTGCGTTGACTAAGGTTGCCCTTGCGATCACTTTTAAGGGTTTCAATGAAGACATCTCCACATTTTATCTATTTTTTCATCCATTTACTTCCTGTCAATAGTTGTCGTGTCTTTACCTCTCATTCTTATTCACATTGTGTTGTCTGTTAGTTAGGAGTAGGAGTAGTGTTAGCTTAGCAACCCCTCCATCATTCTTTTATTTAACCGCCGCATGCACAATACCACATTCATTTAGCTACAAGTCCCTGTGTTCCACCTCGGATCACCCGAGAAACTTGCGTTCGCGTTATACTTGGTGTGAACGTAAGAAAACTTATGACAGGAATGCATGGTCATTGCATACATTTGTTAATGCATAGTTCATTCCAACGCATGACCACGACGCATGATAATCAAAGCATACCTTAAGACATGCATCGCATACTGCGTTTCACCAGATTTTAGGTGTCTCGTAATTGACATCTAATTTTCCGTCATCAGCAGTCTCCACTGCGAAACCCCAAAACGAGTCCAATAAAGAAACGTAACTCATCATTGAGCAAACCATGTCCAACAAGGTTCTATTTCTCCTCTCCGCTACACGATTCTGTTGAGGTATACCCGACGCTGAGAGTTGGAAAACGATTCCATGTTATATCAAATAGTCATGGAATGCTGAGTCCAAAAACTCTCCACCTCGATCCGATTGAAGTGTTTTAATCCGTCTATCCAATACGTTTTCAACTTCAGCCTTGAACTCTTTGAACCTTTCAAAGAATTCAGACTTCCATTGCATAAGATAAACATACCCGTACTTGGAGTAATCATTAGTAAAACTGATAAAATACTCATAGTCATCTCGGGCTTGCACATTCATATGACCATAAAGGTCAAAATGTACTAACTCAAGATACTCTTTGGCTCTATAACCTTTTCTAGTAAAAGGTCGTTTAGTCATCTTACCCTCAAGGCAAGACTCGCACACTGATAAAGAATATTCTTCTAACTCACTTAGAAGTCCATTTGTCACCAATCTCTCAATCCTATTGAGATTGATGTGCTCTAAACGTAGATGCCAAAGTTGAGCATTTTCTTTTGGAGAAATTCGTCGACGTTTTGTTGTAGGTACGGCAATTCTAAACAATTCAGTATTATGGAGGGAATTAATGGCTAACGGCCTTAGCACATATAAATTCGATTCGAGATTTTCAGTACAAATAAAAACACCATCTTTATGAATAAACGCTTTATCCACATTAAAAGAGACAATATATTTACATTGCAATAAACACTTTACAGAAATAAGGTTCCTTTTTAGTTCGGGAACAATATATACATCATTCAAAACAAGAAACATATTCTGTAAAGCTAACTGGAGCCGTCCCACTGCCACAGCTGAGACGACGTACCTGGTGCCTACTCACATCGTCATCTCATCAGCCTCCAACTATCGCCAAGATCTAGTCCCCTAAAAAGAAGAACAAATGTGGTTAGTAGCGCCCAAATCAATTATCCAAGCAGAATCATCATTCTCCACTAAACAAGTTTCAAGTACAAGTAAATCACATTTACCTTTATCGGCCTTGGCCTTAGCCTTGGCTGCTTTCTTCTCTTTCAGATACCGAGGATAGTTCATCTTCCAGTACATCCTAGTTGCAGTGGAAACACTTTCTCTTTTCAACCGGTGGACGCCTCCTTGGGGTGACAGGCGGTGGGTTAGCAGGCGTCTTCCCTTTTCCCTTGCCACCCTTCTTCTTCTTCCCCTTTGTAGAGTTAGAAGTAGAAGGTGTAGACTTCGTTCCTGAGGTCGAACCTCTATGGAATGTCCTCGAGGATGAAGCAACATTTGCCTCACCCTTCTTCCTCTCCGATTGGTAGGTCTGCAACTCGTGAGGAGAGTTGTGAGGTTATATTTCCCTTTCTTAAGAATCACATTACTAACAAAGTGCAGGGAGCTCTCGGGCAATGAATGCAGGATTATGTTAACTTGACTGCCCTTATCGATGGTAGACCCATTCAACTCCGCCACATTAAAGTGAACCATCATGTTAAGCACATGCTCACGAACAGAGGTGCCTTCTTCCATTTTGGAGTTGAATATGTATTTAAGAGCCTCATGCAAAAGTGGTTCAGACGGTTGTCCAAATATCCTCGCAGGGACTCCATGATCTCACGTGCTGAAACCAGATGCTCATGTTTCTTGGCAAAAACTTCATAAAGATTTGCCAAGATGTAGGCTCGGGCCTTCTCATTGGCCATTGTCCATCGCTCGTATGTCTCCTGAACATAATTGAGACAGTTCCCTTTATCATTTGATTTACCTCAATCACGTATGAGAACCCCTTTATTCTAGGTGAAGCCCCACAACGATAATAAGAATAACCACAATTAGCTATTTAGTAAGCAACCCCAAGAAAGCTAAACATATTTGGCTTGGAAGATTGATCGATGTCAAGAAGAAAGGAGAACTTGTTCCTAACTTAAGGATTTTGAACTCTCCACAATCTAATCGATCAAAATAAATTGAAAGTTCTAATACATGCATTTTAAACACAAAAATACAAAGAAAAAGCATAAAGCTTGAGAGACAAAAAATCTAATGAAATTCCAGTCAATCTCAAGTGTGTTCCAATGACCAAACTACATATGTATTTATACTAATTGAAAAGACGACTTGAAAGGACACAACTTTTCACCCAATTGACTAGGTTTAACAAAAACTCTTCAACTACATACATGAACCTTAATAAATGTATATACATTGAAATAAATTAATAAATCAAGCATTAAACACGGGGATGAATCTGAATTTTGCAGATTCATTAGGACTTTTGCACCCAAGTGACTCTTGGAGCTTCAAGGGTTGCAACTCTTCATGATGGGCTAGAAATTTAGCTTGGAAGCAAGCATTTAATCCCTCTTCAAGTCTTTTAGCTCTAGCTCTTGTCATTGGTCCTTGAGGCATAATGATTGCCTCATGATTGGATTGACTTGGAAAGTTCTTACAATGACTTTCACCACGAGCTTCAGTTGAGCTAGTTTGAGATTGTTAAGCTTCACTTTCATCTTGTAGAACCTCAATATTTCTTACTTGGCTAACTCCTTATGATTGCCACTTATTTGTTTATCACATCCTTTAGTGCCTTTCCCACTAACTCACCTCACCTGTAACAATATCACTACCTGGAATAGTTGCTTCAACTCGTTTATTCCCAGCCATATCAGCCACAACTTTCTTAGTACAATCATTACTGCTATCATTAGTTTTGCTATTTTCTTCCACAGTACACATATCATTTTTAGCACAAATACCAATATTATCAGAGACGAGTATGAGCATCATTTTCATTCTCAACACAAATATTGAGGTTATTAGAGACAGAAGTATGAGTTCACCTTGGGCTAATGTTGGTTCGGACTCATAGATCGTTACCGGAGAAACAATAGGTGGCCCAATTTCCTTCTTGAGATTCTTCCTTTAGTATATTATCCATGGACCTATTTGATAGGTAAGACAGAGACAGTGTCGGTAATATTCAAGACAGGATTAGGAAGGGAATCAGAAAAGAACAAAGATTGGGACTAGTTAGTCTCTTCATTAGAGCTATTCCCCTGAAAATGACTAATAGGAAAGAAAGGTTGATCCTCTAGAAAGGTGACATCTATCGAAATAAAATACTTGTGGGAGGGTGGATGAGAACACTTATACCCACGTTGATGGAGAGGATAGCCAACGAAGACACATTTCTAAGCACGAGGAGTAAATTTTGTCTTTTAACGCAACTGCGCGCCTCAATGCATACTCAACCTTTCCATGCAGCGTCTTGCGTGCACACTTGTACAACCCTCGTGTGCAACCTAGCGTACACACCCATGCAATGCCTTGCGTCATTTAGCCTTTGCGTGCATTTGTAGCCTGCCCGGTTGAGTTGCCTGCGTGTTCAACGGTTGCAGTTGCATGATTATTCAATCCAAAAATCCAAATTCAAATTCAAGCTGAATTTACTTATTTTTTCAGACATTATTTCGGGAATTTCCCTTCTACAAACTTGTTTTAAAATGTCTTAACTTATCTTAAAATTTGAGCTTCAAATTCTTCACGATCTGGTCAGAATTTTTCAATCTTCACACCTTGCTCAGAATCACCCGAGAGCTTGACCTCTTGAGGAAATCTTCTGATTTCAACTTGAATTCTTATGAATTTCCTTCCAGCAACCTCAGAGCTTCATCTACACTCCTTAAGCCTTCAAATGGCTGTGGAATCACCCCTTTAGCACGAGATAATTGTCCAAACCAAGTTCTTGAACTGAGGCTTCCCTTTTAGATTAAGAGATGCATGACCTTAATTACACTTAGGCTGCCACCTATCCCACTAAGTCAACATTAAACCTTCTAATCTCGACAACTGACCACTACAATTGGTGATTAAGCTGAAAGCTTCCTCTAATCACCAATGCATAGCTTCCTAACTCTTACCAACGCATGGCTTTACTTGGACGCATACACCTCTCAGCCAATGCACGCCTCAGCGCCCTTTCTCGCACCCGATGCCTAGTCTCAAGATCATCACATGGCCTTACTTTACACACATCCTTGCCCGACCATTGCACACCAACGCACGCACAAGCCGCATCGCTTAAGGCATCCTCGCCCATGCACGCGTTCTTGCCCACCTAACCTCAACGTGAGTCTCGGCTAGCGCATGGCATCGTCTTCTCGGCCAACACTTAGCCAATGTCCTTCTTCACGCCACTAGCTTTCATCTTAACCTTAAGATTCTTAGGCTGTCGCACACCTCAGCATGATCGTCAATGCACCATGACCTTCAACACTTAGTCAAAATTTCTCTCCTTAACCAAGCCTTCTTACTCTTTCACTTAACACTTGAGAGCCCTTAGTAAACAACACTTGAAATCATTTTTCTTTCCTTCCTTAGCATCCTCAAGCTTTCCCTACAACCTAGTATTAACTTACACTTAATCTTATTTAACATACACAAGTAGAGAAAATAAGCTTCGGGGTTGAAAAATATTTCTTGCTTTGCTTAATGAGATCCACAACTACTTTCCTTCTCAGGTAGTTAGTCATAACTACTTGACTCATTGAGTACTCATAGGCAATAATTTTAATATTCATATATTAAGCAAACAAAATAACTTCCATAGATTCTACTTAGATCATGATATTAATCTTCACCCTTACCCCATTAGAATTAGTTACTTATAACAAGAGATAAAGTGAAAGTGAGGATAGATAAGATGATAAAAGTGAACATGATGATATTAAAATAGTTGTTGAATACACAAATGAACAATCTCTTAAACAAAATGCAATACAACAACTAAAAAGATAAAGAGATAAGGTGAAGGGAAGTTGTTAGTAATCTCTTGCTTCCCACAGATGAATGTTAAGGCTGCTAGTGATATAATGGTTGGATGAATGCAGAAAGCCCTTGTAGACTCTTACTTCGGCGAAGCTTCAATGAAGAATTGGGGTGAAATATAGAGGTGGAATTTTTTTCTCGTGCAAATCTCAATCTTTGGGTATAAAAGTCCATCCCTCCTTCATGGCGTCAAGGCTCTATTTATAGAGCCGTGCACTGACTATTGGTGGAATTCCCACTCTGATAAGTCATTATCGTCTAACGTGGTAGGTGAGAATGTCAGCCTTGCTATCATGGTCAATATTCTAAATACTTGCCAGAAGATCCGCTGACTGCACAATTTATCTACCCGTATCGCAATCAGGTTAATTTTCTTGAAGGGATTTCTAGCTTTCACTTGTTAGAATTGTTAGTGTGAATATGTGCAGTTTTGATGCGAAGTGATTGCCATTTGAATGCAATTCTTGATTTAAATGCATTTTTGTTTTATCAGGGTGGTTTTGATATGATATGCAGTGGGAGGGATAAGATTGAAACTCCAGATCAGGTGAAACTCTATCTTCCTAGAATTTTCATTTTGAGACATCTTAGTTGTAGTCAAGGCATTAATTGATAGTTCGGTTCTATTTTCAGTTTAAGCAAGCTAAAGAAACTGCTCAGAATCTTGATCTAGATGGCCTTGTTGTAATTGGTGGAGATGATTCCAACACAAATGCTTGTCTCCTTGCTGAAAACTTTAGGTATTTTTCAGAACTATGAAATTTGTTTATTGCCTCCCTTCTTTTTACTCTCTTTCTCACTCTCATTGTCGTATATGGATAAGCTATTATATGTTGTTTTTATTGCAGAAATATAAGGTTGAGTAATTAATTACTCTAGGGTACCATTTTTTTGTGTGCAAGACTCTGTTATTTATATTCCCCTTCTTTCTGTTGTTTTCAAATTATGAGTAAGAATTTGAAAACCCGAGTAATTGGTTGCCCAAAAACTATTGATGGTGATCTTAAATGCAAAGAGGTCCCCACAAGTTTTGGATTTGATTCTGCTTGTAAGGTACTCATTTCTCTTTGTAATTGCTTTAGAATTCATATTCCGTTTGGACTGAACTTTGGAGACTATTGCAAAGTTGAAGTAGTTTCTTCAAGAACTCAAGGAAAAAATGGAATGTCGCATTCATGAGATGAGACTCTTAATAGGCTCTGCTGATGTTTATGCAGATATATTCAGAAATGATTGGTAATGTGATGGTTGATGCTCGATCTACAGAAAAAGTGTACTTTGCTGGTTAGTGCTCTGTGTGTTATCTCTGTTTAATTCTTCTTTTGACTTATACGTACGAAGGGATGTGTGGTTTACCCACGAACATTGATTCAACTTATTGTCATGGTTTGGGTTACAGTGCTAGAGCTCTCCTCCAGAGTGGAAAAACTGGAACAATATCATCGATCTGTCTGTCCCAATTCTTGTACCTTCTGATCATTTTAGTCTCTAACCTTTTAAACTTTCATTCTTTTTCTTGATATCAGTTTCCTCCATAGATTTTTTCCTCGTTTTTATTACTTACTAGTTATGCATACCAGGTAGGAACTTTGGCTGCTCTAGTTGAAGATTGGATGGCTGGCAGAACTCCATTAACTTCGTTAATGGACGTGGAGAGGAGACACGATATGATTTTTTCATGAAAACGTGCATTCCTGTTCTCATGTTTTCTTGAATAACAAGTTAATAATTTTTTTCTAGAATATTTTTTATGGGGAATAAGAAGGGAAATGACAAACAGAGTATCAATTATCCAGCCAAAATGAGAACAATGGAGTTCACTAGAAGAAAAAAAAATGGAAGAAGAAAAAAACTCTCCAATCTATATTAAAAAGACAACAATTTTCTAGTTGATGAAACTTAAAAGTTTATTTTTTTTTCTTTTTTTGAGTATCCAATAACTTAATAGTTACTAACACAATACTATAAAGACTAGTCAATGTGCATGTAAGATCAGAAAAACAAGGATAAAAGTGGAGTATCATCATGTAAAAGTGGAGTATCTTTTCACTTAACAATTTTGAAAGGCTTTGGATTGATAGAACATCTTCATGAAGTCTAGTTTAATATTTATCATTTGATGATCTCTTTCTAAAGGTAGAATTCGTTTGGCAAGTAAGTTCAAGCCCGTGATCAAGAAGACAATGGTGGAACTAGATGGTAATATGATCTCTTTCTAGAGTAAATGTCGTTTCCTTTAATCTCCTTCCCAGTCTTATATTATAATTCACGCCGCTCCATTTGTCATGTGAGGAGGTCAGATCAGAATCCTACCATTGATTATGCAAGTTCAAATCTAAAAGAAGAATGGAGCAGGTGATCTGGATATAGGTATCTTACACAACCAAATTGATGAAAATCGAACCTATTTTTCAGAATTTGGATAAGATATTTTAATTAAGTCTCGGGTCAAATTCCATAGTTGGAAGTGAGATATCTAACTTCTTTGTAGTTTCCATTCTTACATGAATTATTAGGAATGTGTTAAGTTCATTGTAATGTCTATTTTGTTGGTGTATATTTTTGCTCAGTATTGTCTTGTAAAGGGCCGGCCGACAAAATCACAGACGAAGCTTTATGGTATTTTTTTTAATTATTGGAAAAGGAGGGCTCCTGGGTATGTTCTCAAAAGGGAAGGCAGAAGTAGTACTTCGAATGGCGAAGAGAGGCGGCTCGGTAAAGAAGGAATGAGAAATCGTCAAAGATGACTTCTTTGTTGGCGAAACGAAGGGCTAGTTCTTTCTCTCTCCATCTTATGGTATTTCACTTGATTTCTTTCTTCTTGTCCTTCTTTCTCCTTTTTCTTTCTTTTTTTATCTCTGTTTCTCCGTCTATCTTCTCCATCTCTTGCTTAATTTTCTCCATTCATATGATTGTATCTCAATATCTTTTTGTTTTTCTGTTTTCTTCATCTCATTTCCATTGATACTCCTTTCTTCTATTTCTTTCTCTCTTTTTGTTTGCCCTTTGTTAAAATTTGATACTTCATGTATTATTATTTAGTTTATAGCTAAATGTCATTAAAGCTAAAATATTGAAATATTAGTTAAGTAACTTGGTCATTAGTGTTGCGTGTGTGTATCATTAGTGTGGATGTTAGTTTAAACAATATAAAAAATTGTTACGACTGTTGTATTTGGTTAGTTCATCATGTACATTTTTGCTAGGTTGAATCACTTTATTTTTGTCCCCAATTCAAGTTACGGAGTAGAAGAACACACTAAAAGGTATGAAAAAGTTGTAGTAGTCTTTTACCTTCAGGCTATTAAATTTGAGTGATTTAGTCACATATTAACTCTAAATCTTGCCTAGAATATTTTTCTACCTTAAAATCGAGCTCTTTATTTTATCATTGTTTTAAAAAATATTTGAATTAGTCTTTGTCAAATATTATGTCACACTTGAGTTTATGATTTTTCTGTTCCTTGATTTCTTGAAACTAGTTGATCTTTATTTTTTGACTTATTTTATTTCTCTTTTAATCGGTTCTTTGAGTGATTAGTTGTTTAGGATTGTGATTTATGATTCTATAGGGCATGGACAAAGAAAAAGAGATGACATTTTAGTTCGTGGGTATTTTCATCTCCAGAATAAAATCTCAAATTAAAATCCTAAGTTAGTAACTGACAAATCAGAATTGGAATTGATTAAATATGTCAATTGGGGATAAAAAAAATTCACTTTTAACTTTTTGTATTTTATACTCATGCTCCTTTGCCTTTTTGCATAATCTTTTTTGGTTCTATACAGGCCAGCGGAGGATTTATAATGAGTGCAAGTCACACAATCTAGGTGGACCTGAATACGATTGGGGTATTAAGGTGATTTTTTTATAAAAAAAATTATTTTGCACTGCCCTTTATATTTAATTAAATGAAATTATTGGTGAAAATGCAACCTTTTGATGAAGCATAATGCTTTTGTTGCAAAATGTTAGTTGAAAATTATGACCTTTATCTTATAATCCATGACAACTACAACAATGATGTATCTATGTTTATCTGACTTAAATGCATTGACTTTTCAGTTTACTTATAGCAATGGGCAGACTGCACCTGAATCAGTTACAGACAAAATATATGGAAACACCATTTTGTTATATTTTTTTTTTGTTCAATTTCTTGTTTACTTTCAAATTAGTCAATTTTCATGTTATATTGCATTCAATATTTTGTACATTTTTATTCTTTTCTTGTTTATATGAAAGTTCTCTTTGAGTCGTCTGGGTCCTCAGTCCTCTTGTGAAGTGCCTATTTATTTGTTTTGCTATTCTTACGTTCTCACTTCTTGGTGGAAACTAAAAATCCCATCGAAAGTTCATTTATTTTCTTGGTTGGTTCTTTGGGAACTATTAATACCTTCCATGTCTTGCAAAAAACCTCCTAAAGTGGCAAGTTTTGTGGAGCATAGCCGAGTTCTAAATATTTACCTTGGTTGTCCCTTTTCCACTAGAGTCTCCAGGTGTTTTTGGTTGGGATTTGTTGTAAGCCTTTTCTTTTTGCTAAGGTTGGGTTTTCATCAAATGTTGGTGGAGGTCTTTATCTGTATGCAAATTTATTAATTTCATGGAGACCAAATGTGTTTTAAAGTAGATTAAATTTGTTACATTCGCTTGGAGACCAAATATCTCTTTTCATTTGTTCAATGAAAAATTCCGTTTCATTGAAACCCTCTCTCTCTCTCGTTGTTTTAGCCATAAAAATTCTAGTCTCTTGCTGGCCAAATCCTCACATCAGGAACTCATATGGAGCTTTTGAAGAACCGAAATCCCTTCTTAGAGTGTTATCCATTTCATCCACAAGCTCTTTCCTCTTATTCTAGTCGAGTCCTTCTTCATCTTCTTGACCTTGTCGAACACTCAATTTTCCACTTCTTTCATTGATTCAATCTTTCATTTCTCTACCTATCTCCCCATTTTCATTTTCATTTCTCTCCTACCAATGTCTCCACCTTTCATCGCTAATGCCGATGTTTCCCCCGTCATTGCATCTTCTCCGTCGGAGATCGGCCGTGTTTCTACTGTGTATAGTGAAGTCCAAGCTCACCGTATCAATCAACCTCACCCTTTTCCCTCTATTCTCAAAAACCCCTTCAAAATCCTCGATGGCCCTCCTAGCTCTGAGTTGATTGATGTCTCGAAGGAAGAGTAGTGACATGCATTGAGTTTTGTTTATTCTTTTACTGTGTTTTTCTTATGATTATAGATCTCGCTTTTGTTTGGAACTTGAGTTTTACAGAATGAGTTTGAGGCCAGTTGCTACTTCTTAAGGTTTTAGAGTGTTTGAGTTGTGTGTTATATGTGCGTGCAGATGAGATCACAAAGCTATTTCTTGATCTTTTCGGCCAACCGTCGACAATGTTGGTGCCAAGTGATTCCAGTTCGATGCAGATGAATAAGAAATTGAAGATTGGAGTTGTCTAGTTTTGTGGCCAAGCACTGAGAGGGCATAATGTGATTTCTAGACTATTTGGTAGGGTCTCATTGTGTCCACATTTATAAATCAAGAATAAATGTTTGCTTTTCTGTTCAAGTTGTGGCTAATTAGCAGATTCTATAATTTTGTTGAAGATTTCCTACAGGTTCATGCAAAAGGAAGCACGTTGTATGGTTTCAAGGGTGTCCTACAGGGATCATGAAATGTAAATATGTAGAACTGACTGCATAAATTTAAACAGAGAGATAATTTTGATGTATTTTCTTCACGCTGATGATAAGAATAAACTAAAGTGTGTTTGTAATATATTTTCACGTGTTTAATTTAAAAAATAAGTCATTTTAAAAAAAATAAATGTTTGATAAGTATTTAAAATAACTTTTTAAATGTTTTTTTTTAATAAATATTCACGAAGGATGTTTAAATAAAAATAAGTTTTTTAAAAAACCATTTTTCCACAAGCAAACAGATCCTACATAACTAACTAAATATTTATTTTATAAAGTAGTTCTTCAAACAGAGTTTATATTAACAATAGTAAAAAAATAAATTATTCATAACATAATAGTTATTAATTTATAAGGACAAATTTATAATATTTTTTTTTTTACTAACATGCAAATGATCAAAAATAAAATATTATAAAATAAAAACTCAAACATTCCTATAGGTTGGAAGTTGCTCAATCCCCCATGTTGTTGTATTAAAAAAAAAAGGTTAAATTCTAAAATAATTTTTTATTGAGAAATTTTCCAAATAGAAAAAATGTCAAACTATTTACAGAAAAAGTAAAAAAAAAAACATTGATAGACACAGATAGATTTCTATGCCGATAGACTTCTGTCAGTCTCTATGCTAGATAAAGAATATTAAGATTTTATTATTTTGTGTAAATAGTTTCCCTATTTTTTAAAATTTTTTTGAAAATCTCCTTTTTTATAACTATTAATAGATAAAATTTAGTCAACAAGTATACCAAATAATGAATGATTAAATAAACGATATTAAGAAAATCAAGGTAATCTTCATACCCTGTTTTTTGTTCTAAGAAAATCATGTTCGATATATTTGTATGAAAGAATTTATATCTATTTGTTTACACTTTTTGCAATTTTTTTAGTACAACAAATATGAGGGATGGAGATCTGAAGGTGTAACGACCAGATCCTTACATATTATGGTCCAACCGCTACGACATGCATACTTAGACTTTTAAATTCATTTTTCTTGGGCTGTAAAAATCCATTCTTGATGATTCTTGATAATTCTTTAATTCATCTAACTCCCAATCTTTACGTTGATATCTTGAAACATGGGTTTGATGGATCTTTGGACCTTTTTCGATATTGTTGCCTTCTTATCCCACCCCAAATTGCCTTAGAAACATCATTGGAGTCACTAGAATCACTAGAATTAAATTTCCAATGTGGATAATGATAGGTGCTTTGAGAAAATCGAGCATGGACAAAATTAGTATGTTGGAATTCTTCTTTTGAACCACTTGAGTCAGAATTCCAACTTTGTTTGTGGAAGTAAATTTTATTTTCTTGCCTATACCAACTGCTGATTTTTTTTTTCTTGGACGTCTTCTTTGATCGATAATAGTCAATTCTTGCAAAATCTTCGGTTTCTTCTTTCTTTCTTGGAATTTCAAGGGTTCCCCCTAATTAGATGTTAGTTGTTCGACAATGAGGACAACTCACAAAGCTTCCTCTTGTGATCGACGTCACTAAGAGTTTCTTGGAGTTCCACTGGCGGCAGTCAATATTGGCCCACGGATGCTCTGGTACCAAATTGATGTCTCCTAAAGGAGATAAAAGGAGAATTCTCTCCAAGAATCAAGATTATGAATATTTTATTAGAATGAATAAAGTGTTTGATACAAGAGGGGAAGGTTCCTATTTGATGAAACAAAGAGAAGATCTGTGATGAAACAAAGAAGAAGAGAAGAGGAGAAGAGAAGAACACAACATTTTACGTGGAAAATCCTAGAACAGGGAGAAAAAACCACGATACAATCACTCTTTTTATTATTATTTTCTATGTTTCATACAGAACAGGGCACAAATATAAATAGAGATGTAGGAAACCCTAATACAGACTAGGGCAAGATGAAACTACTAAAATGCCCTTAGGGTTCAAAAGTAAAGTCCTTTTTTATTTTCAACACTCTCTCTCAAATTGGGGCATAGATGTTAATAAGACCTAACTTGCTGACACAAAAATCAAAACTCTGTCTGTTAAGTCCTTTTGTCTATGAAGATGTCTGTGACCTGTTGACCGAAAGAGATGTATTGAATGTAGATACTGTCACTGTCCAATCTTTCTTTGATGAAGTGTCTATCGATTTCAACGTGTTTGGTTCTATCATCTTGAACCAGATTATTTGCTATACTTATTGCAGTTTTGTTGTCACAGTAGAGCTTCATCAGATGATCACAATCCCGACACAGGTTTGACAAAACTTTCTTTAACCAGAT
>NW_028325544.1:0-7104 GCF_027475165.1 Benincasa hispida
GTGGATTCTTCTCCTCCAAGAATTTAACTTGACCATCAAAGATAGTAGAGGGCAGAAAATTAAGTGGTAGACCACTTAAGCAGGATAGTGCAAGAAGAAGATCTTACACCTGTATGAGAGGATTTTTCTGACGAGTATTTGCTCCAGACAGCCACATTGATACCATGGTATGTTGCATGATTAATTTCCCGGTGGGCATTTTAGCCCTAAGAGAACTGCTAGGAAGGTCTTAGATAGTGGTTTGATTTGAAACTCTTTATTTGCTGACTACTATGCATTTTGTAAATCTTGTGAAAAGTGTGAGAGGTCAAAATCTCTATCTACAAAGAATGAAATGCCATTTAACTCGATTCTTGTCTGTGAGGTTTTTGATGTCTGGGGATGGATTTTATGGGACTCTTTCCCTCTTCTAATGGATATTGTATATCTTGTTAGTCGTTGGTTATGTGTCGAAGTGGGTTGAGGCTTAATGCATTATTTTATTGAGTGGAAATATGGATGATATGCATTAATGGAATTGCGTTGTGCACTCAAGTTTCCCCAGTGGAATTCAAGTGTAAATTCCTCTGAGTTTCCTGGAAAGTTCAGGGTCGAACACAGAGACTTGTGAAATAGACTGCGTTGGTAATTTTTTATGGAAACTTTGCGGTAACCGAGAAAATAAATAAAGTGTTTGCTTTGTCGATTGCGTTGATTAAAAATAAATAACAAATGCGGCGGAGTTTGAAAAGAGTTGGTAAACGGGAAATGCGATGAATATGCGGTGAATGGGTTGAGAAAGATTTCGGCTAACACTCCCTAGAATGCATTCATGCTTGCGATCATGCAACATGCATACAACAGTAAACCACCTCTCGATGCGAGTACTACGGCTTCTAAGGCTAGAACGCATGCGATAAATATGCGATAAGTCTACAGGGTTTACATATAAACCTCTATCTCTATTTATGCGATGACAACATGACATTCACACAAATATGCAACCACATAATAGCATTCCCATTCCTAGGATGCATGCGATGCAAGTTGACAAACAAAGCTTATCTGTCCCTATCTTTTGTTTATGCAAGCCTAATCTTGCTCTTTCGAGTCCAGATTCTAACCTAGCTCTCTCGAGACATTAGGTTCTTTCTTTAGACTCTCTCGAGACATTAGGTTCTTTCTTTAGACTCTCTCTCGAGTAACTCTAAAGGGTATTTTTCACAGCATAAAACAAGACAATCGCAAGCAATGTACTTCCTAAGTCATGTTAGCTTAGTTCTTCTCAACCCATTCAACTAGTTTAGCTACTCATACGTATTAAGAGAGTGAGCAGATGTAGAAATAAAACTTCCATTGAATAGATATGAAGATGAAGTGCAAATAACAATGCAAGTATAATAAAGAGCCTGGTAGCAATTTCTTGCTGCCAAACATTTACACTGTTTCTACTCATGTTCTAAAGATATTCTCGCTCTCGCGAGAGTCGGCCCGCTCTCTGCTCTTACGCCCCAAGGTTCTCTCTCGAGTTGCCCTAGACGATCTCCGGCGCCACCACTCTTTTCTTGCTCTGCTTTAAAATGGAAGAAAACTATGAACAGAAGCAACTAGTTGTGAAGACGGTGAACCGGTTATATATATCGTGAACCCCTTTTCTGAAGAATGCACTTGGTATTGATAGAGCATCAATGGTGAAAGGCAGCTTCTCTCTCCCGGTTGTACAGATGGGACAACTTTAATTCCTGATTGACGCGCCGAATAATTATCACCGATAAAGCTGAATGTACTTCGTGACTGTTATCGGCTATCATCTTAATTTGGATTCGACTGTCATCAGCTTTCTGTCCCATCACTTTTAATTGGCCTTTCACCCAGATGTGCCCACCATGTTGCACTGACCAAGTTGCGGCGATCTTTCTCGGGCGAATGTTTGCGAGCACGATCAACGCAAAGTCTTGCAGTGAAGTTGCGCTCGACCAATGAATTCCTAGGATCGCAATCTTTGCATTGCGTTAACGCATATTCTGCAAAAAAATACAAAAATCAATAGTTCTAATGCGCTGAACGCATGCGACCGCAATATTATATAATTTATGCTTAATGGACGCAATTTAACATATTTCATCAACGCAATCCAACATTATTTAAGAACTTAGCACTATGATAACGTGCATTTCTGCCCGTTATCACACCCCCAAATTTAAACAATGCTTGTCCTCAAGCATAAGCTAAAGATTCCTTTAGCAAGTCCACTGCAAAGTTCTTTCTCAGATTTCTCAAGAATACTTCATTCAAGTTCTATATACCAAAATTTTCTTAAGTCTTATTTAAGTTTTTTCTTAAAATATTTCTAAGACCTAGGGACTGCAAGCTTAACTTTCAAAAGGACTTTACTAAATTCCGGAACATTGCATGATTTATTTCAAATAGAAAATTTTCTACTGGGGTGACAAGTGATTTTATCCTTGTACAAAAATTTTCTTCATTGATATTTTTTTCTGACCTTGTGCTGATCCGAGTGCCTCGCCTTCGTTTTGGTTTGCCCCCATGTGTGTCATGCAGACATCCAACTACGAGCAATGCACTCTTTCTCAGACTAAACTCATACCTATTTGGCAGTGGATTTGTGGTCATTTATTTATGCGTTGATCCTGGTAACTTACTTTCGTTTTGGCTTACCCCCACGTATGTCATGCGAACATCCAACTACGGGTAAGTGCCTTTCACAACTTAACTCTTATCAACATGAGTTTCCCATTGCATTGACAATGGAGTTATTATTCTCAAAATATATATTTTTTTAAGAGAAATAGCAAGGTCGGAAACAAATACCTCACCCTCAAATTTAAAATGCGGCAATGTCCTCATTGCCAAAAGATTAAAATAAGTTATGTGATGTTCTAGAATGTGTTCTAAATAGAGTTTGAAATAAAGCTAACAAAACCCTAACTTCTAGAAATATTTCATGAGTGACTATCTTAAGATTAAGTTGACTCTAATATATACGAAAGAAATAGAAGCATATTTTTCATCATTGAAATCATACTTGACAAAGAAACAGAATGCGGTAACTCACTAAATTTATCTATGTCAAATGATTGCAGTGATTAAAGAAGATGCGGTGATAAAACTTGAAAAAACTAACATACAATGTGATAGCGCAAAATTTGAAATAAAGATAAGGAAGAGTACACCCCCAAATTTGCGCTGTCGCCTGCATTGTATTCATGCATCCATCTTTGCGGCGATCTCTCTTCTTTGGGTTGCATTGATGGAACAAGATAAGTGCTTCTTCACGTAACATCTCCGCAATCCAGTGTCTCGATCGTTGCAAGAAAAACAAAGAGAGGGTCAAATTATTTTAAACAAAATAAAACTCGTTATCGCATATTAATATGATTATTATTATTTTTATTTTTTTGAAATAAAGATAGTGATAGTAAAATAAGGATAGATCAGAATTTGAAAAGATAGTAAAAATTTCGAGTAGTGGAGAAAAGAGTTGACGAATTGATGTTTCCCAAAACTTGTGTCCCTGATAAGTTGCGATCATTTGATAACGCAGGAACCATCTACTTTCTTCTTCAGTCAAAGTTCTTTAGTTCCACAGAGTCGACTTGGCGATCCCAGTCCTCTCCATGGTATGCCTTTACTCGCTGCCCATTGACTTTGAATATGTTGGTTCCGTTGTCATTTGATGATTCCACCGCGCCATGTAGAAGTACTTGTCGAATTACGAACGGTTCGGACCAACGTGACTTTAGCTTTCCCGGGAAGAGTCGCAGACATGAGTTGAATAGCAAGACCTATTGCCTGACTTGGAGGTTTTTACCGCATATGCATTGATCATGCCAGCGTTTGGTGCGCTCTTTATAAATCTTCGCATTTTCATATGCGTTGTTCCTCTATTCTTCTAGCTCGATCAGTTGCATTTTTCATGCTTCCCCTGCCTTCTTCAAATCAAAATTCAGCTTCTTTACCTCCCATAGTGCTTTATAGTCCAGTTCCAAAGGCAAATGACACGCCTTACCAAATACCAGCGCATAGGGGGACATACCTATGGGTGTTTTAAATGTGGTCTTGTATGCCCATAACGCATCGTCAAGCTTTGTTGCCCAGTCTTTCCGTGAAGGCTTTACTACCTTCTCAAGTATCAACTTAATTTCTCGATTGGACACTTCAGCCTGACCATTCGTTTATAGATGGTATGCAGTGGCCACTTTGTGGAGGATAGTATACTTGCGCAGCAGCTCCTTGATATTGTGATTGATAAAGTGGGATCCTTCATCACTTATGAGGAGTGCCAAAACGAGTGAAAATATTTTTCTTCAGGAACTAGGAGACTACGCTGCATCACTTGCGGCGCATGCTATTGCCTCTACCCATTTGGAGATATAATCGACAGCCAGTAAGATGTAATGTTTACCATACGAAGGAGGGAATGGTCCCATGAAATCAATCCCCCATACGTCGAATAATTCTAGCTCCAAGATAGTGTTCATTGGCATTGCGTTCTTCCATGAAATGTTGCCTATGCGTTGGCACCGATCACATTTCTTTGCGTAGTCACCCGCATCCTTGAATAATGTAGGCCAAAAGAATCCACTTTGCAAAAATTTGGCTACGGTGCGTTGCCCTCCAAAGTGCCCACCATATGGTTAGTCGTGGCATTGTGACAATATGTGTTGTTGAGCAGCATTTGGTATGCATAACCGAATAATCTGGTTTGCACCTCTTCTATACAGATTCGGCTCATCCCAATAATAATGTCTGCATTCATTCTTGAGCCTCTTCTGTTGATGATAAGTGTAATCTTTAGGGAATTGTTCACAAACCAAATAATTGACGATGTCCACATACCAGGGCAATTCTTCTATGTGGAATAGCTGCTCATCTGGGAACATGACACTCACCTCAATCTCATTGCGGTCAATTTCAGGATTTTCCAGTCTAGACAAATGATTCGCAACCTGATTCTCTATCCCCTTCCGGTCAATTATTTCGATATAAAACTCTTGAGGGAGGAGAACCCATCTGATCAACCTCGACTTTGCATCCTTCTTTGTCATTAAGTATTTTATCGCCGAGTGATCGGTGTGGATGAGTAACTTGGTTCCCAATAGATATGCCCGGAATTTTTTTAACACAAAAATCACAGCCAGGAGTTCTTTCTCTATAGTGGTATAATTTGTTTGAGCAAGGCTTAAAGTTTTACTTACATATGCGATGGGGTGCAAATTTTTTTTCTCTTTTGCGCTAAAGCTGCCTCCATCGCATACCGCTTGCGTCGTACATGATTTCAAATGGCAATGTCCAGTCCAGCGTAATTAGTACGTGTGCGGTAATCAGCGTATTTTTTAGAACTCTAAATGCGTTGAGGCAGTTGTTTTCGAACCCAAATTTTCTGTCAGCGTCTAACAACACACTCAGTGGTCGTGCTATCTTAGAAAAGTCCTTGACGAATCTTCTATAAAATCCGGCATGCCCTAAGAAGCTTTGCACAGCCTTCACGCTGGTTGGATGTGGAAGTTTTTCGATTGCGTCGATCTTTGCTTTGTCCACCTCCAAGCCATCCCGGGAGACTTTATGTCCCAACACTATACCCTTGTTGACCATGAAATGACATTTTTCCCAGTTGAGCACCAAATTCGTCTCTTCACATCTCTTTAGAATTTTCTCTAAGTTGGCTAGGCAGACTTCATAAGTGTTCCCATAAACGGAGAAGTCATCCATAAATATTTCTACTGAGTCCTCGAGATAATCTGAAAAGATCGCCATCATGCACCTTTGGAACGTGTTTGGCGCATTGCAGAGGCCAAATGGCATGCGGCAAAAAGCAAACGTCCTATATGGGTAGGTGAATGTGGTTTTGTCTTGATCTTTAGAAGCCATCATGATTTGATTTTATCCAGTATACCCATCCAGGAAGCAGTAAAAATCATTCCCTGCTAGTCTGTCTAGCATTTGATCGATAAAAGGCAGAGGGAAGTGATCTTTCTTTGTCGCCGCATTCAACTTGCGGTAGTCCATGCATATGCGCCATCCAGTGATGGTTTTTTGCAGTATTAATTGATTGTTCTCATTTGGGACTATGATAATTCCGCCCTTCTTTGGCACACATTACACGGGGCTGACCCACGTGCTATCTGCTATGGGGTAGATAATGCTTGCATCTAGCCATTTGATAATCTCCTTGTTGAGGACCTCTTTCATCGCAGGGTTGAGTCTGCGTTGATATTCAAAATTTGCTTTGTGGTCGTCTTCAAGACGAATGTGGTGCATGCAGTATGCGGGGCTAATTCCTCTGATGTCAAGAAGCGTCTAGCCAATTGCTCGCACATGTTTCTTGAGAATGCTCATTAATGCATTCTTGTGTTCTTTGTTGAGCGCAGAGGAAATGATCACTGGCAGCTTCTCATTCTACTCTAAAAATGCGTACTTCAAATGGGTTGGTAGGGTCTTCAGATCAAGTGTTGGTGGTTCCGCCAGGGAAGGTTGCGTTGTTTTTCGTTCTTCTTTTGACTTTACTTCTTGCGTTCCGATCATTTCTTCTTCTTTGTTTGTTTTTGCTACGATCGCATTGCAGGCAGCAACGAATGTGTGGGCATCCTCTTCTTCATACTCTTCATCAGACTTTTCTTCTTCAATCAAATTCAGGTCATCATCAAAATCTTGCAGGTCTTTTTCATCCGGGAATTTCATGGCACGAATTATATTAAATTTTAGCTTCTGTTTGTTTGTACTCAAAGTGATTTGTCCCTTGTGCACATCAATTTGAGCATGACCCGTTGATAGAAAAGGTCGCCTCAAAATGATGGGTGCATCTTTGTCGGCCTCATAGTCTAAAATGATGAAGTCAGCTGGCAAAATAAATTTATCAATCCTGATCAACACATCCTTCACCTTACCTTTTGGATGAACCAGAGATCTGTCAGCCAATTGGAGAGTTACTTATGTGGGCACAAGTTGCCTCACATTTCATTTTCTGAAAATTGACAGTGGCATCAAATTTATGTTGGCCCTCAAATCACACAAGGCTTGTCCAATATAGAGTCCTCCTATGGAGCAAGGAATAGTAAAGCTCCCAGGATCGTTCATCTTCGGTGGGATTATGGATTTGAAACT
>NW_028325545.1:0-28118 GCF_027475165.1 Benincasa hispida
TCATAGTTAGCTCAGGATTAAGATCGAGTTAACCTAGGTGTACTAGTCCCACTAGGTGGCTCTCGAAAACTTTAGCCGAGTGGGCCTTAGTGAATGGATCAGCAAGGTTGTCTTCAGATGCTATTTTTGTGACGAGCACATTTCTCTGTGTACAGTCTCCCGGATGAGATGGTACTTTCGTTCAATGTGTTTTCCACGCTTGTGACTCCTGGGTTCCTTTGAGTTAGCAACAACACCACTGTTGTCACAATACAGTGTGATAGGCAGGTGCATATTTGGAATGATTTCCAAATCAGCTAAGAATTTGCGTAGCCATACTGCTTCCTTAGTAGCTTCGCATGCAGCCACGTATTCCGCTTCCATGGTGGAGTCAGCGATACAACTTTGCTTGATGCTTCTCCAAACTATAGGTCCTCCATTAAAAGTGAAAATTGATCCTGAAGTAGCTTTCCTAGACTCTACGTCAGTCTGAAAATCAGAATCAGTGTATCCCGTAAGGATCAAATCCTTAGGTTCATACACAAGCATATAGTCCCTCATTCTCCTAAGATACTTGAGGATATTTTTTACAGAGATCCAATGACCGTGTCCATGATTAGATTGGAACCTGCTGACAGTTCCAACTGCAAAACATATGTCGGGACGTGTACACAATATAGCGTACATCAAACTCCCAACTGTAGAAGCATATGGAATTCTGTTCATCTCCTCAACCTCTTGAGGTGTCTTAGGACATTGTTCCTTCGACAAATGAATTCCATGCCTGAAAGGTAATAAACCTTTCTTGGAATTTGGCATATTATACCTTGACAATATCTTGTCAATATAAGATGCCTAAGATAATGCTAATGTTCTATTCTTTCGGTCTCGAAAGATCTGTATTCCTAGAACATACTGAGCATCACCCAAATCTTTTATTTGGAATTGTGATGCAAACCATCTTTTAATTTAAGTGATTAAGAATTAATTAATTAAATTAGTAAAAAGGTGATGCACATAAACATACGATGTTTATTTTGTTGGAGTTAGCATGCAATTAGCGAAAGCAAACAAAATCATTGAGCACTCTAATTCATCAATTTCAACAATTAAGAAAGCATGTTCATAAGAGAAAATATAGAATTTGAACTTGAATTTCCACACCAAAAGCTTGTAGACTACTACTTGATCTTCCCTATTATTCTCTTGAACCTTAGATTGGGTGGTGGAATCCAAAATGAGCAGAAATTTTAAGGGAATTTAGAGGAAAGCCAGCTTGTTAGGTGTTGAAATGATGAAGATCTTTTTCTTCATCTAAAACTCAAAGAATTCAATTGCATGCCTCTCCAATCTCAGCTCAAAGAGTTGAGTTTTATTCTCCTTTAGCTTACCATCACACTTTACAAGAAGTTGATACTACCTATTTGAAAGTAGAAGTGGAATTATGGGTGGAAAGGGTTGGAAAAAACCATTTCCCCTTTTCTTTAATTTAAAAAAGAAATCAATTTTATTTAAAATTGAATTTAAAATTAACTACAATTAAAATTTAATTTAATTGTCAAAAAACTAAATTGAAACAAAAATTCAAATTCAAATTCTCAAATTTTAAATAAAATTAATTGATTTTACTAATTAAAATAATTGAATATCCAATATTAAATTATTAAAATACCAATTCCACAAACATGAATCCCTATTTATGTAATTAATATTTAAATCAATTTTAAATATTATCCAATTCTCCAATTTCATTTAATTCGATAATTAAATATTTCATTATATCATATATAATTAATAATTCACTTAATTCGAATTTGAACACTTCAAATTCTCTCATCGCGCTATTCTAAGGTTTAATCCGTTTGTGAGCTAGTAGGGGGACGTAATGGATCTACAGATCATGGGCTCCAACGATCTATGATTAACCGGCTAAACTCTTTAACCTGAATTAACCAACATCCGTTAACTACCGGGTCACTCCATTAAAGTCCAGTAGTTGCACTCCCCTCACTGTAGATATATTTGTGTCCACTCGATATAACCATAATCAGTAAGTTAACCCTTCACAAGTCGTTCATAATAACAGTTGGGTCAAAAAACTGTTTTGCCCTCGAGATTACATCTTTTTCCTTAAGTCCCCCTTATCCTCTAATGAACAATTGATTTGTGATCCAATCACTAAATCGAGTCTTTCTCGGGCCAATGAGAGGGTGGGGTCCCTTGTTCAAAACCCAGAATCACCTCTCCCTAAAATGGGTAGGAGTGAGTTTTATCTTGTACCCTATGTCCTCAGCTATCTACCCAGTCTTACCCCTGAAATGGGAGGCTTATTGAGCCAGCGCTATTAAGTCAACCCTCACCGATGCAAATCTAAGGATAATCCCGAATAAACAATAGTTCATAGTTAGGTCAGGATTAAGATCATGTTACCTAGGTCATTGCTTTGAAATAGTCAGTCTTAAACAGTAACATCGTTATAAAGTAAAAGCGATTTATTTCTTGGTCTGATCTTATACAAACTCTTTGCATAAGATGCCTCCACTTGCGTGTCTCCACATGAACGAATCAGGATCACTTCGTTTACAGTACTTTACAACAATTTTAAAATCCACAAAGTGGGTCGCATCCAATAGTATCCCTATAATAAGGTATCCAGCCTTACCTGTATACTATAGATCATTTTTACTATTTACTCGAACTTAATCCACTCTTATGTCTCCACATAAAGTTCAAGTATTCATGTAATAGCCATGAATCTTAGTTTATTGGATTTAGGTTATTTCTAAAACGAAATGAGTAATTCAAATATTTAACAACAAGTTTATTGAATCAAACTTCAATAACATCTATATTGATTAACAGAATAAGTATATTGTTTACAAACCACGAGTATTAGGACATAAAACCCAACAAAGTCCCACTTGGACTAAAACTCTAGTGGGAACACACATTTGTACACATCATGTTGAGTTTTTGAGTTTTAAGATAGAAATATGTGGAAACTCTAGTGGGAACACACATTTGGACTAAAACTCTAGTGGGAACACTCTAGTGGAAACTCTAGTGGGAACACACATTTATACACACATTTATACACATCACATACCCATAGGTTTGTTTGTCTTTACTAGGTATCATATACCTATGGGTTTTTCTTCCATTTGCCTTAGATTATACAACTTGTAGTCCTATACTCTCTAGGTAACCCTCAAACACTTTAGCCGAGAGGACCCCTATAAACACATTGATATACAGTATACTTCTAATTAATTAACTAATAGGGAATGCATCTTATACTCTCAACTTCTTGAGTCTCGATGCCTTCATTGGTTTCCTTCTGTGATTGGATTCCATGTTCTATCAAATAGTTCTGAAAATCTCAGATTTTATGTACTCTCTACCTCGATCTGATCGAAGTGTCTTAATTGTTTTACCTAACAGGTTTTCATACACATTGAACTTTTCAAGTGTTTCAGACTTATGATCAAGTTAGGTAAATATAACTGCACTTTTGAATAATCATCAATAAAATGGATGAAATATTCATACCCTCATCGTGCCTTGACATTCATTAGACCATATTGGTCTGAATATGCAAGCTATAAGGGTTCTTTGGCTCTAATACCTTTTCTTATAAAATATCTTTTGGTTATCTTATCTTCAAGACAAGACACATATAGTGTTAAAAGGTTGTCTTCAAACTGATTTAAATGACATTTTTTAACCATTTTCTCAATCCTATTAAGATTTATATGACCAAATCTTCTATTGCCAAAGATAAGTACTTAAAGAAACTTTTGCATTTTGTTTTTTCAGCCTTTTTAAATATCTGAATATTTGAAATGGCCTTCCCTTTAGTCGGTTTTAACATAGAAGTTGTTTTATAATAGAACAAATTAAAAAAAAAAATCTTTTGCTAATAAACACTTCATTTATGTCAAAAGATATTTATATACAAATGTTCTTATAAAAGATAGATACAAGATTTTTCATTATATTAAGAACTACATTATCTAATATAATGAATCTATCTTTGAAAAACAACTTGAAGAACTCCCAATGATTTTTCTGAGATAGCCTCCCTTTGTTCACAACCTTGAGAGTTATCTCTTCATCTGCAAGCATTCTTCAGAAACTAATTTCCTTGTTTTTCTTTTTCCACTTTCTTTTTTGCAAAGTACTTCGGGCAGTTTCTTTTTCAGTGCCCGTCTTCGTTGCAATAAAAATACTTTCCTTTGTCCGCAACTTTAGCTTTGCCTTTGCGATCAGTAGGAGCCTTTCTCTTCCCCTTACTCTTTTTCATCTGAACACTTTTGTTATTAGAAGAAGAAAATAAGACTTTATCTTAGAGGACGATCCTCTTTTGTTTGTAGTGGCAACATTTACCTCTGCTTCCTGTCCCTTAGTTTTCAAGAGAGACTGATAAGTCTGTAGCTCATTGAGAAGAGTGGTCAAATTATATTTTATCTTGTTCATCATCGCATTTGTGTGGAATTGTAAGAAGCTCTTCGAAAGAGACTCTGGAATAAAACTGACCTGATTTCTCTCGTCTATGACAACTTCGTTTACTTTTTCCACATTGAAATGGACCATCATGTCCAGGACATGTACTTGATGACATCATGTCTAAGAGAGAAAGACGGTTGTCCAAACATCCCAGCAGAGATTCCATAATCTCTTTTGTAGAATGCATGTGATCATGTTTCTTCGTCAAAACATCAGATATGCAGGCATGAATACAGGCTCGGGCTTTTTCATGCCATTGTCCACTTTTCATATGCTTCCCGAACAGTTCGATTTGCATTTGAGCTAGGGTTAGAAGGACATTCCTCAATTAAAACAAACCTCAGATCATCTATTACCAGTATTGTATTCAAGTTTGATTTCCATGTAGCGTAATTGTCCCCATTAAGTTTCTCAGAAGCCAGTAACAATATTAATGAGCTAGTCATCTCTAAAAGTATAAACAAATTCTATTTGTGAATTGCTTTTAAATCCAATCATGTTTTAGAAAAATAATAATGTACCCAAATTTCATTATTTTATTTGCAACGATACTTTGGTGAGTTAGAATAGATGTTACCGAGGGCAGTCAAATACTCCTTCACTGAAGCAAGACATTCGTGACTAAATACTAATTCTAGAATAACTCATATTTCTATAGCCATTTAGTTATCGTTTTTCGTCAAGAAGTTACTAACACTTAGTAATTCTCGTAAGTGTAACCCTCTATTTTCAGACCTCAAAGATTAACCCCAACCATGCTTCCGAATTGGAGAGTCAAGGTTGGGAATCAACCTAGGAAATTCTATCCATTTCTGGAGTTTGAGTTGTTCTGAATCCCATGTTATAGCCCTCAGAGGGGATAGCCATCGTAAAACAACTAGCGTATGTAGCATAAAAACGACAAGCAGGCACAACATAGGAATTTCACGGTCCAAATTAATGGAAGAAACTGTGGGACACGTTGACACATATCCTTCACCCACTTACTATAAACTACTTCTCTCATTCACATTGCTATTGACTCATGCAAACACTTTCCAAATGGAAGTCACTTCTAAGGTGACATGAAGCCGAGCATGAATCTCACAGTGTAAACTCTTAGGGACGTGAGAGCTAAGAACAACATATTGTATATGTTATTAATCTCCCAGTGAAGTGTTCTATTTGTTTTGGGTAAATATTTACTTAGGTATATTCCAGTTAATAAAACAACCTAAGTCTAGGTGATTATCCAAGTATAACATTAATATTTGGATTTAACCTACGATATCTAGGTAATAAACTAGTTTTAAAATCTCACATCGCTCATGCATGCTTATAAAACCAGGTTAACAACACTCAATTATTCAGTTATAATACCCAAGTAGGAGGTGTTCCGTAAACTATCAACTTAAATACCTCCAGCCTTAGATAGTATTATAGAGTAGTTGAGTTTGTAACCAAATTTTACTAGATAACGACCTATTTTAACTATTAAAATAAGTTGTTATTTTTTAACCCTAGGTGAGCATGCATCTTATCTTTGTTATGGATTTTAAATGTCTAATCCAGTTTTTATAACAATTATAAAACAATTGGCATGCTAATCATCCATAAAATTCATCAAGCATTCAAGATTTAATATCACACTTTATATTAAACACTTGAAACTCTAAACATGCATACTATATATTATAACTCTTTATAACATACTTTCAATGCATATTACATGCTTCCTATGTTGTGATTTAAAATCTACATGGGATACTATATGCATATACAAGATTAGGCATGTCTCGTAGACCTAGACTTTCCAGTTGACTCTTAAACACCTTAGTCGTAAGGGCCTTTGTAAATGGATTGGCAACATTATACGTTGAAGCTATCTGTGGGACGATCACGTCTCCTCGATGCACAATATCTTAAGTCAGATGATACTTGTGCTTAACGCTTGTGACTTCTGGGCTCTTTGGAATGGGCCACAACACCACTATTATCACAGTAAAAGGTGTGTTGGTGTTAACATTTAACATGCAGAAGTAATTTGGATTTTAAGCACTCTAATTCCTTAATTTTATAAACAAAACATGCATGAGCTAAAGAAAATCTAAACATAGATGTCCAGTGAGCGGAAGTGGATCGTTCCAAGAAAGAATACAAAAAAATTACAATCTAAATAGAAATGAACAGATTATACATAATCAGAGATTACAGCATGCTACGTAATATGAAGATACAAGGGATAGAGTATTCAAACCCTTGAAGAACTCTTCTTCAATTATCCCTCGATCGTTCAGCAAATCGTTCAATGAACCTCGATCCCAATCGACTCCAACTTGATCCTCAAACAAAATTAGAACACCACCACAATGGTTACCTTGGTATTCTCGATGTGAAAATCCAAGAGTTATGGGCTCTGTTTGATTTTGGATTGAGAAAAGCAGGAGGTAGACGATCGAGTAAGTGGGAGATGAATATTATCTATCGTATAGAAGATGTACTCGATTGTTTAGAAATCTGAAGCCTATCGTATAGACTTTGCCACTCAATCGTGTATCAATGATTAAGCGAGTAACTATCGTATAGTAAACTCGTAGTTCGATAGTATATGCTCTCTATGCTATCGCTTCGTAAAACTTTTTTACTTGATAGCCTTTTTGTGAGTTTATTCCGAATGAATCATAAAAAAAGTTTTGGAAAAATATTTTCCTTTTTATCTTACAGTTACCAAAAAACTTCCAATAACCTCTCACTCAATTCGGTTATTAGAGAAAGAATAATTAATTATCATACAATTAATATGTTATACATAAATATAATAACCAACTTATTATATTATATTTATAACTTATAGTTTTAATATTCATTCATATGAAACATATAAACCATAGTTCTTTTTCTATTTTTATGGTATTTAATATAAATCATATTTATATTAATTCCTCCAATTAATGTATTTAATACATCAAATAAATTATATCACATATAATTTAATTTTCTCTTGTTAATTTGAACACTTCAAATTAACCCAAAATCTTATTCTCAACTTGAACCCATTGAGCTATCAAGGGGACCTCATGGACTTGTAGCTTGAAACTTCAATGGTACGTGAATAACTTATTAAACTCTTTAATCACGAGATCCACCATCTGTTAATTATTGGTCACTCCACTAAAGATCGACAGCTGCACTCTTCTCACTACAGATATATTTCTGTGTCTATATGACCAATCAACAGTGTGATGACCCATCACAAATCACTCGTAAGTACAACTGGGCCAATTCACGTTTTACCCTGTGTAGTTACATCAAGTACCACTGATTTCTCTAATGAACAATGAGTCATAGTCCTACTATGACTGAATCCTCTCAGGCCAGGAGAGGGTGTGGCCATTATGTTCAAGACTCGGAATCAGCCCTTAAGGGAGCAATTTATCTACTTACCCCTACTTCGAGGAATGAGTGAATTCCATCTTGTGTAGCTGAGTTTCCAACTCCCCAATCAGACGAATCCCCAAAATGGTAGGCTTGTTGAGTTGGCAATCTGGCCACTCTCACCCATACAAATCAAAGGACCGCCCTCATAGGCAAGAGTTCCCAACTCACTCAGGATTAAGGTCATGTCACCTATAGTCATTTTAGTAAAACGTAAGTCTCAATTATCAACGACATTATAAAGAGACTAATCATCACGTGGTTCGGTCTTATACAAACTCTTTGTATAAGACACCCCCGCTCGCATGTCTCCACATGAATGGTCAGGATCATACCATTTGTAGTATTTTACAACACTTGTAACATCTATAAAGCAGGTCGTATCTATAGTGTCAACAGGATAAGGTATCCCTCCTTTATCCATCTACTACAGACCATTTAGGTTATTACTTAAGACATGATCCACTTGTATGTCTCGTATACATGCTTAAATTACATGAAATAACTACAGATCTTGGCTTATTGGATTTGAGTAAATGCTTACGAAATAAAATATATTTTATTAATAACAATATGTTTATAATGGTGTTTACAAACTACGAGACCACCAGTCCCAACATGAACATTCATAGAATTTAGGATTTGAGTGCACAACCTTTGTCAAACCCAAAATCATCTACTCCTTGGCACAATCTTGATCACGAACACTTCGTGACCATCGCTAGAGTTTTCTCCACTATTCTCCGACCTTAGAACGCTTTGTGGGAACCAAATTTGTCACGAATTTAAGGGAATTTAGGGGATTGGAAAGGTTTTCATGTGTTAACTCGAGAGAACCAATTTTCTCTTAATTCAATAAATTGCATGAACCCACTTTCATAAAATTTTCTCCATTTTATATATAAAATACATGCAATCTTATTGCATTAAAAAAATGACACCAAGCCATCTTAATTAAAATGAAAAAATAGGTGTATGTGTGAGTGGGTTTTGTGGGATTTTCCCACTAAATTCAGTTTCTTTTTAAAATTGATTTTCACAAAATCAATTAAAAAGAATTTTAATTGAAAAAAACTTAATTTCATAAGTTCAATTTTAATTTTAAATAAAATTAGTTGAAATAATTAATTTTAAATAATTAATTAAATATCAAATATTAAATTAATAAAACACCTATCCCATACATGAATCCCTATTCATGTATACAATATTTAAATCATATTTAAATATTTCCAACTCTCGAAGATGTTTAATTCATTAATTAAACGGTTAATAATATCAAATATGATTAAGTTATATCCCTAAACCGAATTTAAACTTTCAAATTCTCTCATCACACTATCCTAAGGTTTAGTTCGTTATGAGCTAGCAGAGGGACTTAATAGACCTATAGACCCTGAGCTCAAATGATTCGAGATTAACCAACTAATCTCAATAACCTAATTAACCAACATTCGCTAACTATCAGATACTCCACTAAAGTCTAGTAGCTGCACTCTCCTCACTATAGATATATTTTAGTCTACTTGATTTAACCATGATTAGTATGTCGATCCTTCATAGTTCATTCATAATTATAGTTGGGTCAAAAATATCGTTTTACCCCTATAATTACATCTTGCTACTTAAGTCCCACTAATCCTCTAATGAACAATTGGTTTGTGGTTCAACCAACAAATCAAGTCCCTCTCAAGATTTAAAAAGGGCAGGGACCCTTTTTCAGGACCTGGATTCAGTACTTACGAGAACAACCTATCTACTAACTCTAGAAGCAGGTAGGAGCAAATTCCATCTTGCAGAACTATGTCCTCAGCTATCTACCCGGTTTTACCTCTAAAATGAGAGGCTTATTGAATGGGCAATATTGAGCCACTCACACCTACACCTATTATCGAGTTACCTAGGTCATCGAATTGAAATATCATGTCTTAGCAATAAACGGTGTTATAAAGTAAGAGTGACTATTTCGTGGTTTGATCTTATGCAAATATCTTTTACATAGGATGCCTCCACTCGCATATCTCTATATGAACGATTCAAGATCACTTCATTTGTAACACTTTACAACTATTGTAACAATTACATAGTGGGTCGCATCCATAATGTCCCTAGGATAAGGTACCCAACCTAATTCCTATACTATAGACCGTTTTGGCTATTCTTAAACTTGATCCACTTTTATGTCTCCACCTAAAGTTCAAGTATTCATGCTATAGCTAAGGGTTCTTAGTTTATTGGATTTAAAGTTTAAAATGGTACAATTCATATATTTAATAACAACTTTACTGAACAAACTTCAATAGCATCTTTATTGTAAATAGAATATGTTTAATGTTTACAAACCACGAGTTTTAGAACATACAATCTAAAAAATTTCCAATTGGACTAAAACTCTAGTGGATTACATATACAATGTCGAGTGTGATTGAAAGAACATAAATATAATAAACTAGGGCATCACATACCCATGATTTCTCCCACTTGCCCTATATTTATATAACCCATAGTCCTTGATTTATTAGGTGACCCTCAAACACTTAAGCCGAGAGGTGATAACAAACAGAAATGCACGTTATCATAGTGCTAAGTTCTTAAACAATGCTGGCTTGCGTTGATAAAATGTGTTAGATTGCGTCCAAAAAGCAGTAAGTTTATTACATTGTAGTTGAATGCGTTCATCGCATAGGAACAGTTGATTTTTGTATTTTTATGCAGAATATGCATTGGCGCAAGGCAGAAATTGCGATCATAGGAAATCATTGGTCGAGCGCAGCATTACCGCAAGGCTTTGCAGTGATTATGTTCGCAAACATTTGCTCAAGAAGGATTGTCGCAACTTGGTGGGCGCAACTTAGTGGGTGCATCTGGGTGAAAGGCATAATTAATCGCGATGGGACAGAAAGTTGATGACGGTCGAATCTGAATTAAGCTGACAGCCGCTAACGACAACAAGTACATTCAGCTTTTTGGTGACAAATATTCGGGACATCAGTCAGGGAATTAAAGCCATCCAATCTGAGCAATCATGAGAGAGAAGCTGCCTTCACCTCGAAGCTCTATAAATACCAAAGGCATCCTTCAGAAAAGGAGTTCGAAAATTCATAAGTTCGGATCAATTAGCTCAGCACGTCTTCGTCCATAGTTTTTCCTTTTTATTTTAAGGCGAAGCAAGAGAAGAGTAGCTAAACTAGTCGAATGGGTTGAGAAAAACTAAGTTAACATAACATGACCTAAGAAGTTCATTGCTTGCGATTAACTTGTGTTATGTTGTACCAAATATCCTTTTAGAGCTACTCGAGAGAAAGTCTGAAGAAAGAACCTAAGACTTGAGAGAGCTAGGTTAGAATCTAGACTCGAGAGAGCAAGATTAGAACTGCATAAACAAGAGATAGGGACTTAGAGATAAGCTCTATTTGCTAACCTGTATCACGTGCATCCTAGAGATAGGAATGATATTATGTGGTCGCCTTATTTGTGTGTATGCCATTTCGTCATCGCATAAATAAGAATAAGGCTTATGTGTAGGTCCTACAGACTTATCGCATATATCGCATGCGTTCTAGCCTTAGAAGCCGTGACATTCGCACCGAGAGATGGTTTACTGTTGTATGCATGTTGCATGATCGCATAGCATGAACGCATCTTAGGAAGTGTTAGCCGAAACTTTTCTTAACCCGTTCACCACATACTCATCGAATCTTCCATTTATTCAACTCTTTTGAAACTCCGCCGAATTTGTTTATTTTTCATTACCGCAAACATCAACCTCAACAACTATTGGTTTATTTGGTTACTGCAAAGTTTTCCTAAAAATTACTACCGTAACCTATTTTCCCAAGTCTCTGAGTTTAACCCTGAACTTACCAGGAAACTCAGTCGGGTTTACACTTGAATTTCACTGAGAAAACTTGAGTGCTCAATGCATTTTCATCATCGCATTTCATCCACATTTCCACATCATAAAATAATGCATCAAGAGGGTCTTTGCAAACGGATCAACTAAATTGTCTTCTGAGGCTATCTGCATGACAATCACGTCTTCTTGATGTACTATCTCCCTGATGAATGGTACTTGTGCTTAATGTGTTTTCCGCATTTATGGTTTCTAGGTTCTTTGGAATTTGCAACTGCTTCATTGTTGTAACAATAGAAAGTGATAGGCAGATGCTTGAAACCAGTTCCAAATCGGTTAAGAACTTTTTAAGCCATACTACTTCCTTTACCGCTTCACATGGCGCTACGTATTTTGCTTCCATGTTGGAGTCAGCAATACAACTTTGCTTTATACTCCTCTAAACTATAGCTCATCCGTTTGAGTGAACAATAATCCCAAAGTTGAAAATCAAAGTCAGTATATCCTGTAAGGATCAGATCCTTACGGTCATACACAAGCACATAGTCCCTCGTTCTCTATAGATACTTAAGGATATTTTTAACGACAGTCCAATGATCATATCTCGGATTGCACTGAAAACTCCTAATGATTCCTATTGCATAGAATATGTCAGGTCATGTACACAACATGGCATATATCATACTACCAACTACTGATGCATAAGGAATACGTTTCTTAGCCTCAAATTCTTGAGGTGTCTTAGGAGTCCATTCCTTAGACAGATGAATTCCATGCCAGAAAGGTAAAAAAACCCCTTTTGGAATTCTGCATCTTATACCTAGACAACATTTTGTCTATGTAAGATACATGAGATAGTGCTAGCTTGCGATTTTGAACAATTTGGATTCCAAGAACATACTAAGCTTCTCCCAAATCTTTCATTTGGAGTTGTGTAGCTAGTTATCTCTTAACATCAGCTAGGAATCCTATATCATTTTCAATGAGTAAGATATCATCAACTTACAATACTAAGAAAGTCACAGTTTTATTGACAATTTTCTTATAAACACAAGGTTCATAAACGTTCTACTCAAAGCCATAAGATTTGATCATAGTGCCAAATCTTATATTCCAGGATCTAGATGCTTGTAAACCTTTTTCTCTTGACCCTGTTCAATGAACCCTTCTGGTTAAGCCATATAGATACTCTCTTCAAGATTGCCATTCAGAAAAGTTATCTTGACATCTATTTGCTATATCTCATAATCGTAAAAAGAGGTTATAGACAAGAGTATCCTTATAGACTTAATCATGGCAATAGAAGAGAAGGTTTCTTCATAGTCCACCCCCTCTCTTTGGGTAAACCATTTTGCCACAAGTCGAGCGTTAAAGGTTTCTACCTTACCAGCTTGGTCTCATTTCCTCTTGTATATCCATTTGCAACCAATAGGTTTTACCCCATCTGGTTGATCTACAAGTCTCCAGGCCGAATTAAAGTACGTAAACTCCATTCTGATGTTCGTGGGTTTAATCCACTGGCTTCGTTCTACATCTTCCATTTCCTGTTTAAAGGTCAATGGATCCTCTAAGTCATCATCAAGAATGACAACTTGGGTTTCTATCAAACCCATGTAATGGTCAAGCTGCTGAAAAACCTTCTAGTTACGTCGAAGCTCTCTCAACTCTTGAGAAGGATGTGACTGAATAGATATTTTAGTTTCATTAACAACTTTTGTTGAAGGATCGACCTGATCAATAACTCTTATTGGTCTATCTGTAACTTCTTTGGAAATTTCATTCAATACTAGCTTACTGCAAGGTTGATGATTTCTGATGTGATCTTCCTCTAAGAATGTTGCGTTTGTCGATTCAAAAACTTTATCATCTTGAGGATCATAAAATAGACCACCTTTCTTTTTTTTGGGATAACCTAAGAATAAGCATAGTTTTGAACAAAGTTCCAATTTCTTCGAATTTTGCACCAACACATGTGTCGGGTATCCTCAAATTTTGAAGTGACATAAATTAGCTTTACACCCTCTCCATAATTCATAAAGTGTATCTGAAACACTTTTGAAAGGAACCATGATCAAAATATATACTGCAGTTTGTACTATATATCCCCAAAACGAATTACACAACTAGGCATAGCTCATCATCGATCGAACCATGTCTAACATGGTTTTGTTTCTCCTCTCTAATACATCATTTTGCTGGGGTGTACCGGGTGTTGTGAGTTAAGACTAGATTCCGTGTTCTATCAAATAGTCTTGGAATCTTAAGTCCATGTACTCACCACCTTAATCTGATCGAAGTGTTTTAATTTTTTTACCTAATAGGTTCTCAACCTTAGCCTTATATTCCTTGAAATTTTCAAGAGTTTCAGATTTATGATGTATTAGGTAAATATAGTCGTACTTTGAATAATCATTAATAAAACTGATGAAATATTCATACCCTCCTTGTACTTTGACATTTATCGGACCACAGAGGTCTGAATACACGAGTTCTAAAGGTTCTTTGGCTCTAAGACCTTTTCCTGTAAAAGGTCTTTTGGTCATTTTACCTTCAAGACAAAACTCATGCCGAGGTAAAGAATTCTCTTCTAACTAATTTAGGAATCCACTCTTGACCTATCTCGCAATCCTATTGAGATTAATGTATCTAAGTTTTAAGTCCATAAGATAGGTATTATAAGAGACCTTTTGCCATTTATTTTTAGTTTCAACTATTTTAAACGTCTCTATATTCAAAATAGTTTTTGCCTCAGTTGGTTTTAACACATATAACTTGCTTTCAAGTTTTGTAGAACAAATTTGAATACCTCTTGAGATAATGAACAATTCATTAATTTCAAAAGAAAATTTGTACAACTGTACTATCAAACAAGAGATAGAAATTAAGTTCCTTCTCATATTAAGTACATAATATACATGTTCAAGTAAAATCTGTCTATCTCCAAAAAAAAAACTTTAGATCTCCCACTGCATTGGCTGAGATGACCTCTCCTGTTCCAACCTTGAAAGTCATCTCGCCCTCTGCTAGCTACCTCCAGGAACTAGTTTCCTGAATGAAAGTGCAAATATGGTTAGCGGCACCCAAATCTAGTACTTAAGTCAAATGAGTATTCTCCACTGAACATGTTTCAACAACGTGTAAATCATATTTACCTTGTTTTGCCTTTTTCAACTTTCTTCTCAGCAAGGTATTTTGGGCAGTTTCTCTTTCAGTGCCCATCTTAGTTACAGCGGTAATATTTACCTTTTACAACATTCCCCTTACTTTTCTTTCCAGGAGCCTTCTTTTTTCCTTTTCCGTTCTTCTTTATCTGAATACTTTTATCCTTAAAAGTTCAAGATCCAAACTTTGTTCTTGAAGATGATCCTTTTTTGAACTTGTTAAAGGCGACAACATTTGCTTCCACTTCCTGTCCCTTATTCTTCATAAGAGACTGGTAAGTCTAGAGCTCGTTTAGGAGAGTTGTCAAATTATACTCGATTTTATTTATCATTGCATTCATTCGAAACTGCAGAAAACTCTTCGGAAGAGATTTCATGATGAAACTTACTTGATTCTTCTCATCTATAACAACCCTATTTTCTTCTGCAACATTAAAGTAGACCATCATATCTAGAACATATTCTCTAACAGAGGTTCTTTCTTTTTTGCGGCAGTTATAAACGTATTTGAGAACATTGTGCCTTATTGACATCGATGGTTGTCCAAACATCGCTTGCAACGACTCCATGATCACCTTAGTGGTGACCATGCTCTCAAGCTTCTTATTCAAGACATCATATATGCTTACTAAGATGTGGCCTTTTCATTTGCCCTTACCCACTTTTCATAAGCATCCCAAATATTTCAATTTGCATTCAAGTTGGGAATTGGAGGACATTCCTCCATTTAAACGAACCTTAAACCATCAATCACTAGTATTTGGATTATATTCGTATCGCCCACTTCCTACAATCCGGCCTGAACCTTTAGGTATATATTCGAATTCCACATTAAGTAGTCATTGTCGTTGAATTTATCGGAAGCAAGTAGTTTTATAATAGAGTTTGACATGCTGAAAATATAAACAAATTCTATTAGTAAAATGCTACTACATCCAATCAACTTTAGCAAAAAGTAATAATGTACCTATATTCATTATTAATTGCAATGATACTTCAGTGAGTCAGTATAACTGCTATCGATGGGCAGTCAATTACTCCTTCACTAAACCAAGACATTCTTGACTAAATACTAATACCAGAATAACTCTTATTCTTGTAGCATTTAGTTATTGCTTTTCGGTCAAGAACTTACTAACACTTGGTAAGTCTTGTAAGTGTAACTCTCCATATTTAGATCTAAAAGAATGATATCAATAAGTTACTGAGGGATAGACAATACTGAAGACAGAACTAAGAGACCCTATCCATTTTTGGAGTTTTTAGTGTTCTGATCCTCAAGTCACGACTCTTCGAATGAGTGGTCGCCTAAAAATGACATGCAGGCGGGAGATGGAAATCTCACAGTGCAACCTAATGGAGGAGACTGCAAGATATGTTGACACATTTTCTTCTCCCACTTACTATGAACTACTTCCTCTATTCACCTTGCTATTGATCCATGCAAACACTTTCCGAATGGAGTAGTCGCGGTAAAAGCAAGAAGTCGAGCCTGAATCTCACAGTGTGATCTTTTAGGGACATGAGAGCTAAAAATCATATATCATATATATTATTAATCTCTCACTAAAGTGTTCTAAATAGTTTTAGGTATATATTTACTCAAGTATAATCCATATAATAAATATAACCTAAATCTAGGCGTTTGTCCAAGTATAACGTTTATATTTGGATTTAACTTACGATGTCTAAGTGATAAATCAATTTATTACCTCACATCACTCACGCATGCTCATAAAATCGGGTTAACAATACTCAAGAACCGGCTAAATCTCCAAGTTGCAGGTGTTCTGGAAATCGTCAACTTAAATACGTTTAGCCTTAAACAGGATTAGCCTAAGTGAGTTTGTAACTAAAGTTTTACAAGATAACAACCTATTTTAACTATTTAAAAAAAAAATCATTTGTCAACCTTATGTGAGCATGCATTTATCTTTGATATAGATTTTAAATGTCTAATTCATTTTCTAACAATTATAACTTAGACAAATCTATTACATACATCAGCATTCCATAATTTAATATAATAGCTTATATAAAATCTCATGAAAGCCTAAACATGCATAACTATACATTATAACATGAATGCAACATGCTTTCCCATGGTGGGATTTTTTAAGGGACAAATCCTGCAACAGAAGCGTTCTCTCGTGTGAGATCTTCTTGTATCCTACGATTCGATTTTTACAATAAACAAAATCGTTATACTAGACGGAATAGAATAAACATATAAACTAGCATGCTATTGGGGAAAGGATTAGAACAGTTCTTACGTTTGTAGATCCCCCAAGGGCCACGAACAATCTTCTCCAAGGTTCCAACGAACGGATCTCCAGATGGTCTCGATCACGAACAACTCCTTGAGCGATCTCAAATACTACTATGAGAGTTACCTCGTTATTCTCTGGGATTCTAATAGAGGGATAGGTGGTATCCAACTATTGAGAGAGGGAGAGGAGAAAATAAGGTTTTGGAGAGTAGAGAGAATATATGGCTTAGAGAAAATTCTGCACAATAACACTATGGAGTTGTGTATTGTTAGAGTTTCTCTGCAATGAGGATTATGCATTCAATGCTGTGTATTCCCAAAGGGCCATGGGGAGGTCTTTATATGAAGAAGAGCCAAACATCTTTTCCAAATATAATTTTCTTTTCTATAATTAATTAAATAACATTAATTTAATTAATTAGCTCATTTAATTAAATAACACTTATTTAATTTACATAATTAAATAACAATGATTTAATTTTAATTTGCACAATAACTAAATAACTACTTATACATTAAATCCAATTTAATGTATACATTTAACTATCACATGCATCTCATGTATATGTGCAAAATCACTCTATTAATTAATTCTTTGTGAATCTAATTCACTTGAATTAATTAATTTAAATCTTATTCAAATATTACTTTCCAATTTGATTATAGATTATGTCCATAGTCATATATTAGTCACATTAATAGATAGTTTCCTCAAATTAATGTAAACAATTCAAATTATCCCTGTTAAGTATCCTCTAGTGAGCTAACGAAGGAACCTGGTAGACCTATAGATTAGAAGCTCCAGCAATATGAGATTAATTAATTAAACTCATTAACCGAGTTAATCAATATTCGTTAACTGTGGGTACACTCCACTAAAGACCCATAGATGCACTCTTCTCACTACATATATATTTCTATGTCCATGGATATAGATCAATACCAACAAGTTAATCCTTCACGAGTGTTCGTAACTCCAACTGGGTCAAATTATCGTTTTACCCTTGGGTTACCTCTAGCTCCTTAAGTACCAGTGCTCCTCTAATGAACAACTTGTTTATGGTCCAACTAATAAATAGAGACCTCTCTCAAGTCTTTTGTTCAAATCTCGAGGACACCACTTAAGGGAATACTCATCTACTTACCCACAAGGAGGGAATGAGTGAATTTCATCTTGTATTATTATGTTCCCAGCTCCCAACTTGGTCTTGTCCCTAAAATGGTAGGCATATTGGGTCAGCGATTTGACCACCCTCACCCATGCATATTAAAGGTCCTTCGTGAACAGGAGTTCATAATATACTCAAGATTAAGACTAAGTCGCCTAGGTCATTCTATTGAAATAGAAACCTAACAAGTCAGCGGTGTTACATCTAGTGGTTACTAATTCTCGGTCTAGGCTTATGCAAATTCATTACATAGGATACCCTCACTCGTGAACACATTGGATCATTGCGTCTATATTTAGTGTTACTAGGATAAGGTACTCAGCCTTATCCCTATACTATAGACCTTTTAGGTTGTATCTTGAACATTGATCCTTGTATGTCTCCAATACAATTCAAGACTCATAAGGCAGCCTTGGATGTTAGTTTATTGGATTTAGGGTTATTTAGACAAAATAGAAAACAATATAAACAATAAAAATTATTGATTTAACATTTATAACTATTAAATGATGACGGTCAATTAATAACATTTACTGTCTACGAGTTTTAGGACATAAAACCCAAGAAACTCTCATATGAACTAAAATTCTAGTCAATGGGTTGTACACAATCTGAAAAGCCGGATAATGCTAAATACAATAAATTAGGGCATCCATATACCCATTACACACCTCCCACTTGCCTTAGATTATAAAATATACATGTTTCGTAGACCTAGATTCTCTAAAGGACCCTTAAACACTTTAACCGAGAGAGCCTTCGTAAATGGATCGACAATGTTGTGCTCTGAGGCAATCTTTGTGACGATTGCATCTCCTCTTTGCACAATCTTCCTTACCAGGTGATACTTCCTTTCAATATGCTTTCCTCGTTTATGATTGTGAGTTCTTTAGAGTTTACTACTATCCCACTATTGTCACAATATAAGGTGATGGGCAAGTTCATATTTGGAGCCACTTCCAAATCATTCAAGAACTTCCTTAGCCAAACTAGTAGGTTTGAATCGGCGACCTGGCCACTCGCACCCATGCAAAGGCAGAAGTTCCCAACTCACTCAGGATTGGGGTCATGTTACCTATGGTCATCCTAGTGAAGTAAAGTCTCTGTCATGAACGACGTTATATAACGAGATGTTAACACTTCGTGGTCAGGTCTTATAAAAACTCTTTGTATAGGACGCCTCCGCTCGCACGTCCCCACATCTATAGCAAGTTACAAAACTTGTAACTATTCCACAAAGCGAGCCGCATCCATAGCGTTACCAGGATAAGGTTTCTCTCCTATATCCATATACTACAGACCATTTTGGTTATTACTTAAGATATGATCCACTTGTATGTCACCATATACATGCTTAAGTTACATAATGACAACTGGGGATTTTAATTTATTGGTTTGTGGTAAAGCAAATAAAACATCCAATGTTCAAAGACAAGTAGTGAAGAAAATATCATATATTATACATCACAAGTGTTCGTACAAAACTGTGTTTACAAAATATAGGACACAAGAGTTTTGGACATCATCCCCGAAAAATTTAATATTAAGATATTAAATTAATATTTTAATTAAAATTAGTTTTATTTTAAATTAATTATTTTGAATTAATTTTGTAAAGCTAAAAAGTTAAATAAAATAAGTTTATTTAAATATAAAATCATTTTTAACCAATTTGATTTAAAAATGATAAAATTGGATTGTGTGGATTTTTCCAATTTTTTGGAAAAATCCCCTTTGTGATTAAATGATTAATCACCAAATCCCACTTGAGATTTATTAAATTGGTGCTGTTGGAGCTGGCCTTCATACAATTTCCAACTTATAAATTGAAGCTTCATGCTAAGAATTTTAGAAAGATGTTGTGATTTTGAACCAGAAAACTGTTGCTGTGAAAACCTACAAAACCCATTTAAGTTCATCCAAAATTCAGCTCAATTTGAGTGTTTCCACCACACAATCCTCTTTGACATTAGTAGAGAAGATCTTGGTGCTGGTCTACTTGAAGATTCAAGCTCAAATTTCTGGATTTCTTGCTGAATTCGTGAAGTTTTCTTCAGAGGTAAAGTTTGCTTCAAACCCTCTAAATCATTTGAATAGCATGTGCAAAACTCAAATTACGAGTAGTTAGAGTGCTTATTGATTCTGATTTTTTCCGTTGCATGTTATATTACTCCTTCAAGGTGGTCTAATGCGATAGACTTATGGATAATTTGTAAAGTCTCCATAGCTGAAGTACTTTGGTGAATGCAATTGTTGTCCTACTTCACTATGCATCAATTCAAATCACAAAATATTGATACTTAAGTTTACCATCATTCCATTGCTCATAACCACTTCGATCTTTCTTTTATCTTTCAATACCTAGAGGTCACTCGTAGGGAATTGTTGGGAATGGCCCACATATACCTTAGGCTCAAGGCCTACAAAAATACATGGGAGTTGCACTTTTCACTTGTCCCACATTGATGAATTAAGGAGTGGTTAGAGGATATATATATTTGACCACTGGACTTACAAAAGTGGAAAAGGTTGGAGTAAAGGATATTCTCCACACGTGTTGTCATTGTTCATTTGGTCGAACAAACTTGTGGGTGGGTTGGAGCAACTATGCTTGTGTGGAAAAAAAAATAGTTTGATTTCTTTTCATTTTATCTTTTTTAGACCATAAAACCCTTAATATATTAAAATAAAAATGTTGGTCTTCTTCTTCTCCATTGCTTTTACAAAAGCAAATCTATAATAAAGCTTACTGATTTTTTCTTCTTCCTCACGAGTGCACGTCTGATGGTGGATGTTGAATTAACTTTGAGGAGCAATCGACAAAAATGATTCACACCACGGTCGTGTCGTATTTTTTTTTCAAGACAGTGATTTTCACAGCACAACGAATAAATTTTAGATCTGCCAACGAATAACAAATCAAGTTTATATTTTAATAATTATGACCAAATTTAGCCACTATTCACCAGAAAGCATCAATTCCAATTTCGTTCATTTAACTGAAGTAATTATACCTACTTTTTAAAATTATAGTTTTATAATTATATGTTTTACTTTTAATTTCAATTTCATCTCTAAAAAAATATCCATAAGGACCTGTTTATCAATGTGGCATTATATACAACATTCTTAAATTACGTTTATTTTTACAGAAGTTATGTCTATTTTTAAGTATTATTGTGATTGAAAACTAAAAAATTGGATTGAGTTTTTTTTCATGTATTGTATTCATAAATGGGAGAATGTTTCAAAAATCTATAACTTCAAAACTAAACTAATGTCTTGATTAGTTGAATTATGCTAGAATTAACAATATATATATATATACACACCAATAATTTATAAACTCAAAAGGGGGGAGGAAATATAATTTTTTTTAGGCATTTAAATATCCTTTTAAAGCTAAAGCCCTTTTCGGCCGGCGAGAGTAGTTGAAAGGCCGACAAATGGTTACCATATTTTCCACTATTTAATAAACCGTCAAACTGCATGTCTCATCGGACGGACATGTCTGGTCCGTTCGATGATTATTCCCTCCTCTAATCTCCACCGTCAGATCATTCCAATCCGTTAATATAAATAACGAACTCCTCCACTACTCTTTTTCTCGTCCCGGTACTGCCCCTGGCCGTTGAAAAAATAGATCACAGTGCTCCGGTTTTGCCCTCGGCCACAAAGCGAAAATGCGGGAGATTCTGCACATTCAAGGAGGGCAATGTGGGAACCAAATTGGCTCGAAGTTCTGGGAGGTGGTTTGCGACGAGCACGGTATCGACCCGACCGGCAGGTACCAATCAGGCCGACAGATTTTATAATTTACGTTCAACAGTTATTATGAGAGTCATATTATTGCGACTTTATCGAATAACTTGTCTAGAAACGATGTTTTTTCCCCTCTAATTTGCTTCAATCGTACATAAAAGAGAATTTCCAACTCCGCCTTTGACAGGTACGCTGGAAATTCAGAATTGCAGCTGGAGAGAGCGAATGTGTATTACAATGAAGCAAGTGGGGGAAGGTACGTGCCGAGGGCGGTGCTGATGGACCTCGAACCAGGAACAATGGATGCCGTTAGGACAGGGCCATACGGGCAGATTTTCCGACCAGATAACTTCGTGTTTGGGCAATCCGGTGCGGGCAACAATTGGGCTAAAGGCCATTATACAGAAGGTGCAGAGCTTATTGATTCAGTGCTTGATGTTGTCAGGAAAGAAGCTGAGAATTGTGATTCTCTTCAGGGTAAATAACCAATTCTCCATCTCTGTTTTAAGTTTAAACTCATACATCTCAGTTATAGTCATAAATTGTAAAATTAAACGGTAAATTGATTTTAAATGATGAAAAACACATTTTTGAAGGGAATTGAAACATAACAAAAATCACTTCCAAACATGTCGGTCGTTGGATGTAGTCATTGGGATGATTTTATTGAAATTCTGCCTGCATTGGTTGAAACATTTGATTTTCAATGCTTATTATGGATCCCCAACATAGGTTCTTTGATGTTCTTTTAGTTCAAAATAAAGGTCTATTTCTTTTCTCGGTACTGGCTACCAACAATAATAAAAGAGAGCTTTTGGTTTCATAATCTGAAAAATGATTTAAGATTTGTAAAAGAAAAGACATAAATATGATTCACATAACTAGAGAAGTGTTCTTGAATTGACAAACCGGCTTTTAATTTGTCAATATCATTAGCTGCTCCTTAGCTCTAGCTAGCTAGTAGGATTCTTCATTCTTTTACCATACCACATTACTCAATGGTCTCGAGTTCATAGGTCTTGATACAAGGTTAGAATTCTATCAAGGGATTAGGCCGGGATAAATAGATCTAAATCTAACCCTCCACAAAAAGTAAAAACTTTCCTGAAAAGATAGGAGATGTGAATGATGTATAAAACAGGTTCATGTTAAAAGTGCACATAAAGTCCCCATTGATTAGAGAAGGAAGTGATTATGGTTATATAAGTGAGGACAATTATATTGGTACATTGGTACTGAGGCCTTTTGGATGGTTCCAAAAACAAAGCCACGAAGGTATATACCTAAAGTGGACAATATCATTATTATTGTAGAGATAAATGGAAGTTTTGTTGTCCTTGTCAGTTTATTCTCCAAATCAACTTCATAGTTCATAAACAAAGTTGAGTTTAATTTTGCTAGTTAGCTCTTTAAAGAAGTTTTGTCTATCATTTTTCAAACTTTTCAGGGTTTCAAGTGTGTCATTCACTTGGAGGTGGAACAGGATCAGGAATGGGGACTCTTCTAATCTCCAAGATCAGAGAAGAATATCCAGATAGAATGATGTTGACTTTCTCAGTGTTTCCATCTCCAAAGGTTTCAGACACTGTTGTGGAACCATATAATGCTACTCTTTCAGTACATCAATTGGTAGAGAATGCTGATGAATGTATGGTACTTGACAATGAAGCACTTTATGACATTTGTTTTAGGACCCTCAAACTCACAACCCCAAGTTGTAAGTATCTTAAATTTTAAACAAATGGAAGCATTTAATTGTAGTTTCCACAAGTTACAAGAATTTGATCTTCATTATACTCTTTTGATCAGTTAGGGACTTGAACCATCTAATTTCAGCAACAATGAGTGGAGTTACCTGTTGTTTGAGATTCCCTGGCCAGCTGAATTCTGATCTCCGAAAACTGGCAGTAAACTTAATCCCTTTCCCTCGACTTCACTTCTTCATGGTTGGATTTGCACCTCTGACCTCTCGTGGATCACAGCAGTACAGAGCACTAACAGTTCCTGAACTGACACAACAAATGTGGGATGCTAAGAACATGATGTGTGCAGCTGATCCACGCCACGGTCGATATCTAACAGCATCTGCTATGTTTCGAGGTAAAATGAGTACAAAAGAAGTCGACGAGCAGATGATGAATGTGCAAAACAAAAACTCTTCTTATTTTGTAGAATGGATTCCAAACAATGTGAAATCTAGTGTTTGTGACATTCCACCTAAAGGGTTCCCATTGGCTTCCACTTTTGTTGGAAACTCAACTTCAATTCAGGAGATGTTTAGAAGAGTGAGTGAGCAGTTCACAGCCATGTTTAGAAGGAAGGCCTTCTTGCATTGGTATACTGGAGAGGGAATGGATGAGATGGAGTTTACTGAAGCAGAAAGCAATATGAATGATCTTGTTGCTGAGTATCAACAATATCAAGATGCCACAGCTGATGAAGACATTGACTATGAAGATGATGTTGAGGATGTCGAAAATTAACCATATGTATGTTCAAGTTGTTTGTGATTCTGTGTCATACGATCCAACGGTACTATATAAGTAAATTTTTCAGTTCTGAAGTTATGGCAGCGGGGACAAATAGTTATGTAGTAATATAGTTGTAACGTCTCAAGTTCTAGGTGTGTTTAAATTATTTTCTCTAAATTATTGGGTTTTGGAGTTATTGAAGTCCTATTTGTTGCAGACTGTGATAGCAAATCTCATTTTCAAATATGAAAGAATCCGTCTTGTGTATCATGTTTGTTCCCATTTTCCAAGTTGTTGATGTGCTATGAAATATAAAAGTTGACAACTTAAAAACATATCAATGAAGTGAAATTTTTACCTTTTCTCTAATCTCCAAAGTTACTTGAGAATTGAAACTCTAAAATTGCTCATCAACCAACTTGAAATGGCCAAGTAATGATTTTTTTGGGAATTAGAGCAAGTTCCATCGATTTAGAACAAAGGATTGCAAGTAAATTAAAGGATAAATGATGCTTTCATATTTTCTTCTTTTTCCTCTTGAAAAAAGTAGAGAATGTCATTCAGAATATTGTGCCAAATTGTTAACGTTGATGATTCATAAATTAATTTTTTTAAAGAAAATACACAAGAAGGTTTTAGGTCAATCTTGATCTTGCCTGTCTCTACTTTTAGACCTCTACACAAAAACTTGTCTGCTCTGTCCCGTACTTCAAAAAATAATTAATTAACATTGTCACCAGAAATCAGAATCTTCGGGCTCGAATTTTCACGTCCTAGAACGATTACCAATTAGGGTAATTAGGAGGATAAATATCCAATTGGTGAAGGAAATTTTTCGAGGTGGACTTTTAAATGAGACTAACTTGTAAAAGGGTGACACGTGTGACATGAAAACTTGTAACTTTAACTTGTAGAGGTGTATGTGAAGGTGAGACAATGGAAAATTTAAATAAAAATTCACATGTGAATGAGAAAATACATAGGTCTGGTGGACAAAAAGCAGAGAATCTTTTCCCCCACCATACCGTCTAATATTCGTGGTCCAATTCAGTGACTAATCATAAAATGAATTTTTTTCCCCCCAAAAAAATCCCTTCAAATAGCCCAAATCAAATTACATACACAACTAAACTAAAGCCAATGTATTTTTTTTTTTTTTCATGATACACAAAAAAGAGATACTTGGCTGCTAACTGGATCGCAATCATTTTTCACGTGGTGCCACATAACCTGCTGATTTTCCCCTATCATGGCTAATTTAGATAGAAAATGGCCAAGTAACTCTCTATCAAGAATATGATGAAAGAGAGAATTAAAATGTGGATAGAATGAGAAATTGTTTTCTAAACTCATTGTTTAATTATTCTAAAAGGAAATGTTCGTATCAAATGAAAATGAAAGGTACTTCGAAACAACTAGTTACGTTTGGAAATGATTTCAAATGGATAACAACAAACAGCAAAATATAACATAAATTTTATAATCACTTCTTGTTGGCAAGGAAGAGTCCCCATCTTTGCTCACCAGTGGAGCTTCGGACTAGTTTTGCTTTCCAACCATCGACTATTTCGTTGTAGTCCTCCTGAATTGAATTCAATCCCAAATGAATGAGGGAAAATAACACTAAAAACAAAAGAAAATATTACCAAGCATTGAGAAGAAAACAAAAGAAGTGAAAATTCACCGCAGAAAAATCCCGAATGAATTCCTCCTTCTCCTTTTCTATAGTACTTAGTTCACGTTCCAAAACTCGAATGAACTGAAAGGCACAAACATGAAGCAGCATTTTAGATACGAAAGCACGATGACATATACTTGTAATTGTAACTATTACGGATCAATGAAGAAACTATTAATACCTGATCAGTGCGATCCTCTGCAATGACGTCGTCAAAGCCAGCATCTTGAAGTATCTGTTGGAAGAAATAAAAATCCATAATGAGCTTGCATGCTAAGAAATCAAGAGCAACTACTAACCATACAAGAGTTGAATGAGATGTCGTTGAACTTACCTGACCATATGCTTTTACGTCGTGTAGATCATATCCTCTCTGCTTGATATACTCAGCAAACTCTTCACTCGGAGTTCCGTCACTTCTGCAATAATCACTGATGAGAACCTTACCTCCTGGCTTCAACCACTTGTAAAAAGTTTTAAACAGCGCAGGTTTATCCTGCAATAGATCAATAGTTCAGGAATTTTGGGTATGAAGAGACTCTAAAGAGAGAGAAAAGGAAAAGCAAATACTTTAAATAACCAATTACAGAGTGACATATATAGCAGGATTACCATATTGAAACATCGCTATATAGTATGATAAACCATTCTGGTAATTTCCAGGAAAAAAATGCATAAAAGAGAGAATGAAGTTAGTCTTTTTTTTTTTTTAATATATCCTTGAGTGTTCAGGCCAGAAACGGGATTGGTTTTTTAATAACAATTACTGAGTCGGAAATTGTCAACCAGCTCAACCATATTTTTATGAATGAGAACTAGAAAAAAAATAAATGAATGCTATTTAAAAATGAGGTTGCCGAGGAATATGGAGATTTTTCTTACTTGAATGTGTAAGATTGTATCCCGGCTGTATATCACGTCAAAAGTATTATCAGGATAGGTTTTTGTGGTACAATCAGCAACCTCAAATTCAACTGGGCATTTGCGTCCAATGGCTCGCTCAAGACCAAAAGAGATCATATTGATGGAGAGATCAATTCCAACAACCTCGACATCGAAGTTCTCTGCCATATAAAAGTCACCTCCCCCAATGCCACAACCAACATCTAGGACTTTTTGACCAGGCTTCAATTCTAGCTTTGAAACAAATTCTTTGGTGGTCTCTACATAAACAAAAAGGTAGACTTGATGAATAACAATTAAATGTAAATAGATTAAACAATAAAGGACCCTTTGGTTCACAGGTTCGAGAAGCTTATATTTGTCTAGCATAAACAATAACATTTGGCTTTCAGATGCTTCAACAGATTATCTTAACTCACCCTACTCTATTGAGATAGTTAATCAAATAATAAAAGATGCCTAGGTGACAGGAGTCCATACCACTAAGTGCATTTATGGTTTGCGCACGAGGCCAAGTCCAATGGCTCATTGATTTAATTTGTCGTGGGCTAAGTCAAGGAAGGAGTTTGAGGCATTTTCCCCTAGGTTTTTCGTCAATTCAATATATTCATAGACTAATCTCTTACGTATATATATTTTTTTCTCTAATCTGCTCCCAAAAACTTTTAGAATTTGAAATAAAATATATATAATGAGCTAATAAACAATGAAAGAAGAGAACCTATGTACATTTACAAGCCTGACTTCTCACTATTATGAGCTAATATAGATTCTTTCGTACAAAATAGACTAATTTCACTTATCAACTATGATAGATTTCCACTCAGGAAAAATTATACAAGTAGAGATTGGTAGATCATAATAATATAAACCTTAAAATAACCAAGATTCGTGTGGACAAAATATTAACCAAAACATACTCAAATTGCAATGTGCTGACATAAATATAGAAA
>NW_028325546.1:0-29776 GCF_027475165.1 Benincasa hispida
TTTCAGACATATCTCGTATGTCCAACATGAGTCCTACAAACTGTTTTACATAGTCCCTGATGTTACCTGTTTGCTTTAGCTCTCGAAGTTTTCGTCGAGCCAAGATCTCGACATTTTCAGGGAAGAACTGCGAACGAAGTTCTTGTTTCAATCTATCCCAAGTATCAATAGTGCAGCGTCCTTCCTGTATGTCTGTAAATCGTGATCTCCACCACAGTTTCGCATCTTCAACTAGATGCATTGTTGCTATTGTGACTTTCGACTCTTCAGTCACTGTGTTCGTCGCCTTGAAGTATTGTTCAAGGTCGAAGATAAAATTTTCCAGGGCTTTCGCTTCTCGCACCCCACAGAAGGGTTTCGGTTCTGGGATTTTTATTCGGCTCACTGCCATTGCTCCCCCAGGTGGGGCTTGGTTCCCTACCGCTCGGATGGTGAGATTCACCCTAACACTCATATCTGCTATCTCGGCTCTGACGACATCCAGGGCCGATCGAAAGTCTTCAGATAAATCGGTTACCATCTGAAGTATTGCTTTTTGGGAGCTGTCCAGCTCTTCGACACGCTCCTCTATGTGGGCAACAGAGCCCGAGGAGCTATCGCCTCGTTCAAAGCTGCCGGACCGTACTGTTTTGGTCTCGAGGGTCTCTACCCTCATCATCAATTCTCTGACGGGTAATCCGTCTAGGCGGCCTACCACCGCATCAATTCCATCGGCTTTCTCGGCAACTTCTTGTAGTCGAGTCTCAAGGAAACGGACATTATCTGGGACCTCTCTCAGGTAGAGCATTTGTTCTTCCATCTCTACCAATCTGTCCACATGGGACTTGTTCAGGTTCTTCGTCGCCGACATGATCACTGATCTTCCCTCTATAAGCCAACCTGGCTCTGATACCAACTGTCACAATCGCTCTTTCGGAAGCTTCTCTTAGCGATTGTGCGGCACTTGTTCCCGCTCACGAACAAGCCAGCCAACTCGAATACGGACTGCCGATGGCACACCGAGTGCCTCTTGCAACCTCCACCCCCGTTTTAGGGAAAACGGTTTTAGAAAACGGGTTTAGAGAAAAGGTTTTCGTAAGAAGATTTGTGAGTGTGAATAAAGAAAGAAAGATTGTAGTAGACTAGAAAGCAATAAGCAACAACAACGGCTTTATAGAGTACTACTCCGGGTATGAAGAAGTGATGGTTAGTCTTATCCCCATATAGTGCATTCTGAACAAAAAGCCAACTGGCGCCCTTGCATATGCAAAAGGGCGAGTGGTCACTCACAATGAAAATGTAAAGAAAGCAAGCTAACTAAACTAATACAATACAGGATATGAAAGTATGCTAGAAGGGGGTTGGATTGGGCATGCGGCCATGGGCAACAGGCCCTGGACAAGCATGACCGTTACACCAGGCATGCCGTAAATATGGTCATTCTGCTGAATCCGAATGGTAATCCCTTCTGTGCAAATCTGAGTAGTAATCCTTTCTATGCAAATCTGGAAGTTATTGCTGATCCTAATTGGTATGCCGATAACGATGCTTCCAGTAACGGACTGAATATGGAGGTAAGGAACTGGTCAAGTGATGGTAACAAATTAGAAATATCTCATGTTGGAAATTTATGCTTAACAAATGGGAAAACAGTCCCGAATCTCCAAAATATCCTGTGTGCGTCTTGAAGGGATTGGATCCCAATGTGGAGGTGATTGATCACCTTTGCGTCAGTGAATTCTTTTTTGGAACAAACTCAAAAATAGAGAAATAAACAAAATAAGGATAAGCATAATTCTAAGCATACTGTCTAAAACGATTACAGAGAGGAAAGGGAAGACGAGAAACTTAGGAGGACACTTAAACTAGGCTAGATCTTCACGTTCTCCTCTTCAAATGATCACGAACTCATCGTCATGAACATAACAAGAAAAGAACTTTTCTTAGACACCACCGCCAAAGTCTTTCTTGACTATTCTCAAGGTAAGGATCAAGATGGAGTTGTGGGCTCGTCTATTTAATTTTGATGAGGGAGAAGAGAATTCTTTTTTAGAGAATTTCTTGAGAGAAAGAATTGCAGAGATTTTCACTATTGTGAAATTCACGTTCCATTTTGCAAAAACCACTTCAGTGTTCTTGTATACGAGAGAATGAGATGAGTTATTTTTATAACTCCCTTCATCGCGTAGAGCAACTCCCCTTTAATTAAACTAAACTTTATATTATATCTCATATAATATATCTTATAGTTTGTATTATATCATATATAATATATCTAACTTTATATTCTCTCATATAACATTTAGTTTTAATATGTACAATATTCATATTAATTTTAACTTATAGTTTTATATCACTTGATATAATTAATATTTGAATCATATTCAAATATATATCTCTCTCATTAAACTTTCCATTTACATTATATTAATTGTATCTCATACAATTAATTCCCTTTAATTAATTTGAACAATTCAAATTAATCCAAAATTAATTGATTCTTATTTAACCCTTATTGATCTAGAAATGAGACCTAATTGACCTTAAAATTAGAAGCTCCAATGATACGAGATTAATAAATTACCCTTTTTAATTAAATCAATCAACATTCATTAACTGTCAGTCACTATTAAATTCTGATAACGACACTCTTCGCACTGCAGATATATTTATGTGTCTATGGATATAACCAATCAATAGTAAGTTGACCCTTCAAAAATTGCTCATAACTATAGTTGGGTTAAATTATTGTTTTACTCGTGTAATTACATCTAACTTTTTAAGTATGACTGATCCCTCTAATGAATAATTGGTTATAGTCCAACTATAAACTAGGCCCACTAGAAGAAATTTGGGCTTTAATGTCGGTTGGAAAAAGTGAAATCAGATGTATAATGTCGGTTTAAAAAAAATGGATCTTTAATGTCGGTTTTAAACCGACATTGAAGATGGGCTTTAATGTCGGTTTAAAACCGACATTAAAGGTGTAATGTTTTTTTTCTTATTTTATTAAATAATATATCTCTAATTTATCGTATCCTTCTCGATTATCATTCTTCGCCCAAACCCTATCTCTGTGTCGCGCTGTTCACCACCCCTCGCTGAATCTCCTTCACCTTTCTTCGTTCGTCGTCGATCTCCTTCACCTTTCTTCGCTAGCCGTCGATCTCCTTTACCTTTCTTCGCTCGCCGTCACTCGTTCTTCACCTTTCTTCACTCGCTGTTGATCTCTTTCCCGTGTCCGTCGATCTTCTTCCCGTGTCCGTCGCTCAGAATAATTCTTCAGCATCTTCTTTCTTTTTAAATTTTGATTTGTGCTGTCATTCAGTTCTGTGAAAGATCGGAGGAGAAACCCTCGTGTACTCGTTATGTCTTCCTTCGGAATCTCTATCCAGAGCGCCGAATTGTCAAATGTCGTTCAAGAACTAGTTCTTTGCGACCAGGTTTTCTTCTATCTTTTAATTTTCAAAGTTGATCTACTTTCACACACTTTCTTTATCCAAGAGAACCAGGGGTGTAAAACTCCATGTAAGAAATGGTGCTTGATAGTTCTTATTGGTAGTATTGCGTTCTCAAAACTGAAATCGTTGGTTTACTTTTGTTTTCATTTGTTTTTCAAGATTTGCATTTCTTGGGGGCTAATTAAAGAAGTCTGAGATCCTTGGTTTAGTCTTGTTTTCTTTCATTATCAAGATTATGGACATCGGGAGGCTTGTTTTTTGTGATTTAATCTAGGGAGAATATGGTATAATCAAATTGAATTGACTTTTGTGCTTGGTTGTATGGCTACGGGGAATCATAAGAATAAAAAACTATTGTCTATGTTCATCCGATTTGCCAGTAATTGGATTGTTGTTGTTTCTCTTGCGAATTTGATCGGTCGCCTGTGCATGCTTTTCTTTATTCTATAAGGAAGATTTTCCTCTCTTTCAGTTAGAGTTGCATATCTATGATTCTGTTCAAGTGTCTGTTCTTTGAATGTTGGATATCCACGTATACATACTTCGAGGATTTCTAACTTGCTGGATTTGTATGTTCAGTTGGAAATGTAGATCTTTCTTTTCAGCAACTCCTTTCTTTTCAAGTTTTTATTTGTGCCAAACAACTGTTTGGGTTTTGTGTAATTTAGAGCAATAAAGATCAGACAATTATGACTTCTTTTGGAATCTCTATCCAGAGCGTTTCAGATGTCGTTCAAGAACAGGTAATTTGCGACCAGGTTTTATTCTATCTATTCATTTTCGAAGTTGATCTACTTTCACGCACTTTCTTTATCCAAGAGAATCAGGGGCCTAAAACTTTGTGTAAGAAATGGTTGTCTCCAATTTGTTGATTGTTCTTATTGGCAAATCTAAGATCGTTGGTTTAGTCTTGTTGTCATTTGTTTTTCAAGATTTGTGTTTGTTGGGGCTTGAGGGTTAATTAATGATGCCTGAGATCGTGGTTTAGTCTTGTTTTCTTTCTCGATTACGGACATCGTCACTGCAATATAATATCTCGGGAGAATATGGTTGAATCGAATTGAATTGACTTTTGTACTTGGTTGTATGGTATGAGTAATCATAAGAAGCAGAAGCTATTGTTTATGTTCATCTATTTGCCAGTCATTGGATTGCTGTTGTTTTTCTCTTGCGAATTTGGTCAGTTGCCTTTGCATGCTTTTCTTTATTCTATAAGGAAGACTTTCCTCTCTTTCAGTTAAGAGTGAGTTGCATATCTATGAGTTTGTTTAAGTATCTGTATTGAAATATTGGATATTCTTGTATACGAACTTCTCTTTTAGTTAGAATTGCTTATCTATGATTCTATTTAAGTGTCTGTTTTCAAATATTGGATATTTGCATATATGTACATTGAGGATGTCTAACTTGCTGGATTTGTATGTTCAGTTGGAAATGGGAAAGAAGGTAGAGATTCAAGTAATGGGGCATGGGAGTCACGATGGGGCTTGTGCAATTTCCTTAAATAAGATAGCACTTCAAGAAACTGCTTTAGTGAGAGGCTGTGAGCACGCCTATTGGTTTGTCCCAATTGATTCATCTTTCATATACCTATTAATATTTTTTATTTCGTTCTTTCTTCATAAAAGTAGTTGTTTCTATATATAAAAAACACCTAATTAATATTTTTTATAACATGACTTATTCATATATATTTCATTTCGTTGTGGCTCTATGCTTGTATTGGAGATGGAGTTTTAAGTTGTTGCGAATGTATTCCTGGGTGTCCGCTAAACTTCGTAGGAGAAATTCACTATATCCGCCATTGCCTTTGGTGCAATGTTTCTAATTGTACTTGAGGTTGCCCGAATTTAATTGGAAGAGGTATGCTGTTCTAGATTTATAATCAAAGCATCTTGGAGTAATTGGCATAAGTCATAGTTAAGGTTTGTCTTATTTAGTTGATTGATCATTGAACTTAAAATGCTTTCTTTGTGGGAAGTGGACAGAACTCTGTTGTTCACTGATTAATTATAGTGACATGTTTGTTAAATTGGACACATATCAAACACCGTGTTGAATGTTTGATGGGTACAAGCACAATAAGACTCTAATAGAACACATATTAGAATGATTATTAGGCATTTGAACTTGAGTGTTTAAGCGTGTTCTATATGCCTGTTTGTTTGAGGAATGAGAGTGACCTTTTATATTAGCTTTTATTTTTCTTTTACTTTCATGAAGTGCGACTTGCATCCTTCGATGGGCCTCATACACGCAAAAACCGACTTGTCCACAATGTAAACATCCATTTGAGTTCCCGATTGTTCATCGTTCTCTTGATGGGAGGTCTGTTCCTTCACCATCATATGAATATTTTTATAGTTTATAGTTTAGGGTTTGGATACTGTTATCTTTTCAAATTACTGTTCTAACCATATATTGTCTTCACATTGTTAGCATCCACGACTACATGTTTGAGGAGAGTGTATGTCTGTTTCTGAGAGCTTCGTGGTATAAACCTCAGATCGTTGCAGAACGGGAGGAAACCTATGATGGATCCTGAGGATGATCAATACTATCCTTATGAGGATGACAATGAAGAGTTGGAGGATGCTTACCTGGGTGTATCACCAAGTCTCCAAATTAGAAATCGAAGGTGGGGATTCAATGGTTACGTGGGGGCAGGTAGATAACAAGCCCGACCAGTTCTTAGGCCATAGTTGGCCGAACCTAGTTCATCGAGGGAGCCCACTTACAAAGATAAAACAGGTCGACGAGCTAAAAGGGCCTTGAAACGAGAAGCTACGGATAAAGCAGCAGCAACTAAGCATCAAGAACATCTAGCTAGGTTTGGCTGGAAGTGATTTTATATTTAAAGCTACTGTATAGAATAAGCTCTACTCATTTATCTGTGCACATGTCTTTGATTCAATTTACTTTTCTAGTTAATGTGCCTTATCAGAGACTAGTAACTCCTAATTAAAATTAAGAATGAGGATCATAAATACTTACAAGGTGTGTAAATGATGCCATCGAATTCTTTGTATAAACAATTTGATCTTAGAATCAATCATAAAAGAATTGTTAGCCGTTAGTACCTAGTTTCATGTATTAAAAATTTTAACTCTAGACTCAAAGTCAATTAAAAAAAAAAAGATTCGGCAACAGAATTTAAAAAAAAAAAACGGACAGATTCGGGATTCAATTTTGGTTAAGAATTAAAAAAAAAAAGCTTTAATGTCGGTTGCAAGATCTTCAATGTTGATACTTTCAATGTCGGTTGCAACCGACATTAAAGACCCTCAATATCGGTTGTAACTGACATTGAAGGCTGCAATATTGGTGTTATTGACGGCCTTTAATGTCGGTTTAAAACCAACATTAAAGGTAACTGACATTAAAGGCCTTTAATAACACTATCTTTAATGTCGGTTTAAAACCGACATTAAAGCCCAAATTTCTTCTAGTGGTCCCTCTCTAGCCAGTGAAAGGGTGAGGTGTGCCTCATTGTTCAAGACCCAGAATCAGCCCGTAAAAGAGCAATTCATCTACTTATCCTAACAATGGGAATGAGTGAATTTCATCTTGTGTAACTGTATTCTCAGCTCCCCACTCGAATGAATCCCCAAAATGGTAGGCATATTGAGTCAGAAAATCTGATCATTCTCACCTATACAGATCAAAGGACCATCCTTTGATAGCTCTAAAAAAGTGCTAAATTTAATAATTTATAACCTTAGTTCTCCCTTATTTGACCATTTTTATACATAAAATGTTCCATTTATAGGTAAAATCATCTGAGAGTCAAAGAAATCATTTGGAGAAAAACTTAGTTAAAAAGGAGTTAAATTTGAGAATTAGAGCATCAATTAAGAGGAAGAGCCAATAATTACAAAAATGCCACTGAGAGCAGTACAACAACCCTCCATCAACGTTGGACTACATTGAAATCTATCAAGAAGCTGATGCACACAACGTCGCGACTTTATCTCTACGTTGCAACACTATGTTGGAAGACAAAATGTTGAGATGCAGAGCAGTGTTGCGACACTACACTCAGCGTAGCTACCTTTGGATATTGACGCGATTTTACCCCGCGCACATGCTTGCCCAAAACACATCAGAGTAGCAACACTCGCCTTATGCTTGCCTTACGCTCGAGGTTTGAAATGTAGCAATAGCTTTGCAATACTTTAATCAATGTCTTTATGCTGCAACCTAAGTATAAAAACATTCCCACGATTTCTACGTAGAAGAAAAAATAATTTCTAACACAATTTTCTCTCAAGAATTCCAGTTTTCTGCATTTTGCGCTCTTTCTTTCACTTACCTTTCATGTATTCTTGTAATTCCTTGATGAATCTTGAAGAGATGCAAGGTTGAAGGTAAGTCTATCTAGTCTAGTTTAGGATAGATTCTTAATTTTCTTGGTATGAGGCTCATTTTTCTGTAATTTCTTATGTAATTTCTTGATTTCTCTGATAAGTTGTTGCTGTAATTCGTTCTTGGATATTGAATAATTTCTATGCATTGGATTTTAGGATCTTTGACCAATTTTTTTTTTTTTAATTCAATGAATGCTAGAATATAACCATGTCTATGTGTTTAATTTCAAGGAGCAAGAATTAAAGCATGCTTGTGTATGATTTAGGTTGTTTACAATAATCTTTTTCATAACCTTGCATGATTAATTAAAATTCAAGAATAGATTTAATTAGTAATCTAGGCTTTCCAAACTACTAATTCGATCTTAGTCAAGACTACATCTTCTTAATGCAAATGCACGATTAATTTGGATGCTATCGAATCTAATTAATTGTGGCATTTAAGATTGATTGAATTGTTTAATCATGAAATTAGATTATGAAAATCTAGGCTTTTAGGTTGCATAGGCTAAGTGTATAATTAGCAAGAACTTTCGTTTGTTAAATGCTAATTAGTACCAAGAAAAAATATGAGGACACTTAAACTAGGCTAGATCATTTTAAAAATTGAGCTTTCACTTTTCAATCACTCATTTACATTCTTGTTTTTAAATTTCTTTACAATAATTTCTCAATGAAGCTCCCTCTCCCTAGTTACCACTCAAATTCAAAATTAGGTTAAACAATCATTATATTCCTCGTGGATGATCCATTTCTTGCCATCTATGCTACATGTTAGTATAGGTTGTTATATTGGAGTTACAAATTTATTTGGTCCTTGGAAGTGTGATAATTACATGCATTTCTAGGTTGATCATCCTCATAGGCAGAAGTTCACAATTCATTCAGGATTAAGATTAAGTTATCTATGGTCATCCTAGTGAAGTATAAGTATTTTCAAGTAACAATGATATAAAGAAAGACTAATCATTTTGTGGTTCGGTCTTATACAAATTCTTTGTATAGGACACCCCCAGTCACATGTCTCCACATGAATGATCAATTACAAAGTGGGTTGTATCCGTAGTGTTACTCGGATAAGATATCAAACCTTATCCATATACTATAGACTATTCAGATTATTACTTAAACACGATCCACTTGTCTGTAGACCACATACATATTTAAGTTACAGTAAATAACCTAGGATCTTAGTTTATTGAATTTGGATTAATGCAAACTAAATGTCAAATAATATTTTATTCTATTAAATAAATAATTCATGTATAAATAATTTACCAACTACAAAACCCACGAGATTTAGGGTTTCAACCCCAACGATCTTCCTCTTGTCCTAAAGCTAGTGGATTATATAAATAAAAATTAAAAACAAAGTAAAGTACATAAAACAATATACTAGGGTATATGCTACACGTCCCGTAATATCTCCCACTTGTCCTAGACTAAATGATACATGTCTGATAGATGCAAACTCTCTAGGTGACCCTCAAACACTTTAGCCATGAGAGCCTTTGTAAATGGATCGACAACATTATGCTCCAAAGCAATCTTCATGATAATCTCATCCCCTCGATGCAAAATCTCCTAGATGAGATGATCTTTGCACTCAATATGCTTCCCTCTCTTGTGGCTTCTAGGCTCCCTAGAATTAGCTACAACACCACTATTATCACAATAAAGGGTGATGGGCTTTGACATGTCAAGAATAACTTCTAAATCTGTCAAAAATTTTCTGAGCGATATAACCTCCTTGGCAGCTTCACAAGCAACTACATATTCTTCCTCCATGGTAGAGTCGGCAATGGAGCCTTACTTTATGCTTTCCCAAAGCACAGCTCCTCTATTAAGAGTGAACATTGATCCTGAAGGAAATCAAACATGAGAATTTCCATGAGCAGCGGAATGATCGTTCCAAATTCCATTTGTATTTGAACATAAAAAGTTACAATAAAAAAACGGAAACAAACAGGTTATGCACAAAACGAAATTCCAGCATGCTTTACAAAGATCAAGGGATAAAGAATCATACTTTTGAAGACTCATCTTCAAACACCCTCGATCTCGAATGCTAATACAATCAAGAAGACAACAATCACGAACGCTCAAACACTACGACTGCAACACAACACGATCACAGCGACCACAAACACAACGATCTCTAAGATCACGAACACAACGAACGACCTCTTAAAACCTCAAACTATATCGAGTTGAGTACGACACCACCACAATGGCTACCTTGGTATTTTGGGTGTGAGAATCTAGAAGTGTGGGCTCTGTGTGGACTTGGTTAGAGAACGAGACTGGAGGAAGAACAATCGTGTAAACGATTGAGCAAGTGGGAGATGACAAGGTCTATCGTATAGACGATGCCCAATCGTTTAGAAGAAGCTACACAATCGTCTAGCAAAAGCTCTGCGATCGTTTAGCTATCAGTTAGCTGAGTGACTATCGTGTAGTGCCACTCCATGATCGTAATCTCTTTTTAGCTATCGTTTACTAAATCTCATTCACTTGACAGCCTTTCCGTGAGAACTCTTTCCCATAATGGAAAATCTCAAATCATGCTAAATTTAGGAAAATATTTTTCCTTTTATCTCACGGTTACCATGAAACCACCAATAACCCCCCACTCAATTAGTTATTAGAGAAAAAGCGATAATTATCCAATAATTAATATTATTATAAATATATATGATAACCAACTTGCCATACTATATTTATAACCTATAGTTTTAATATTTCATCTGATGAAACATATAAACCATAGCTCTTTTTCTATTTCATGGTACTTAATGTAAATCTCATTTACATTAATCCTTCACTTGATGTATCTCATACATCACATTGATCATATCATATATAATCAAATTACCCCTTGTCAATTTGAACATTTCAAATAAAAACCAAGAATTAATCCTCAACTTGAATCCATTGAGCTACCAAGGGGATCTTATAGACCTATAGCTCGAAGTGTTGGGGTTGATGCCCTAAAGTCTCGTGTCCTATAGTTTATAAACAGTTTGTACGAATACTTGTGTTGTTAATATATGATATTTACTTCACATTTTGTATTTTGCTCGGTTACTTATTTTATTTGCTTTACCACAAACCAATAAACATAAAATCCCTGGTTATCTGTATGTGACTCAAGCATGTATGTGGTGACATACAAGTGGATCATGTCTTGAGTGATAACCAAAATGGTCTGTAGTATATAGATATAGGAGGGAAACCTTATGCTAGTAACGCTACGGATGCGACCCGCTTTGTGGAATGGTCACAAGTGTTGTGACTTGTCACAGATGGTCTGATCCTGATCATTCGTGTTGGGGATATGCGAACGGGGGCGTCCTATATAAATATTTTGTATAAGACCTGACCACGAAGTAATCTATCTGATGAGTCATTTTATGCGATGAAATAATGGTGTAGAATGTGATTGTGGAATATGCGTTGTGCAAGCAAGTTTTCTCACCAATACCCAAGTATAAATCCTACTGAGTTGCTTGGTAAGCCCAGGGTCGAACATAGAGACTAAGGACACAGTATGCGATGGTAATTTTCAATTGCTTTGCGGTAACAAATAAATCAAAGTGTTGGTTGGTTTGTTGTTTAAGGTATAAAGTGTATACGGCGGATTTGAGAAAAGAGTAATTTTGCGACAGATACAATGAGTATGCGGAGGAACGGGTTGAGAAGGTATTTAGCTAGCGTTTCCTGAGAATTCATTCAAGCTATGCAATCATGCTACACTCATGCGACAACAATTCATTTTCCAATGCAAATGCGATAGCTCCTAATTTTAGGACGCATGCAATGAATGCGATAATGTCTATAGAGCTTATTCCTAAGTCTTTACTTCTTGCCTATGCAATGATGAAAGATGCACACAAGGACAAGGAGACCGCATACAATCATATCCTATCTCTAGGATGCATACAATGCGTTAATAGCAAACAAAACTTATTCCTAAGCTTCTATCTCTTGATTATGCGTTTCTTATCTGACTCTCCCGAGCCTAGATTCTAATATGACTTTTCCAAGCTTAGACTCTATCCTTAGACTACCCTCCCGAGTATCTCTAATGGACGAATGACGTATATATAATACAAGATGATCGCATGGTGAAGATCCTAGGTTATGCTAGCTAAGTGCTTTTCAACCCATTCGACAGATTTAGCTACTCATGCGTAATGTAAAGAGAGTGGACAGATATAAAGATGCAATTTTCATTTTATAGATAGGTTACGAGTACAAAATGACAATAGAAAATAAGGGTAGAGAGCCTAGTAGCAATATCTTGCTTCCCAAGGCTTTTACACTGCGTTATCTCTATTTTGCCCAAAAGATGTTCTTGCTTCCACAAAAGTTGGCCCTCTCTCTGGTCTCAATGCTTCCCGACACTCTTCCAAGTTCACCAGGATGATTTCTCGGTGTAATCTCTCTTCACTCGCTTCTGCCTTCTAAGTAAAAGAAAAACTGTGAACAAGGCTAACTTTTATCTATATGGTGAACTCTGTAAATTGAGCGAACTCCTTCAATGAAAGTGACCTTCGGTATTTATAGAGCTTCAGGGTGAAGAACTTTTTCTCTCGAATGATTGCACTGATGGGATGTCATTAATTCTCTGTTTGATGCATTGAATATTTGTCACCGAAAAGTTGAGTGTACTTGCTATAGTATGTGTTAACAGCTTGTCAACTTAATTCGGAATCGACTGTCATCAGCTTTCTGTCCCATCGTGATTTATTAAGCTTTCACCCAGATTCGCCCACCTTGATGGGTCGGCTCTATGCGGCCACCTTCTTGAGCAGATTTTCGCGAGTGCAAATGATCGCAGAGCCTTGCAGTCGCAATCTCGTAATGCGCTCAGATGATAATTTCTTCGGATCGCATTTTTGCCTTGCGTCAACGCATTTTCCTGCATAAAATACATAAGTTAGCTATTTTAATGCGATGGATGCATGCGATCGCAATGTTGCAAACTTAATGCTTTTGGATGCAATATTATATATTTTTACCGTCGCAATCCTGCATTGTTTATAACTTTGCACTGTAATAATGTGCACTTCTGTCCGTTATCATACCTCCAAATTTAAAACAATGCTTGTCCTCAAGCATAAGCTAAATATTTTCTTTAGTAAGTCGACCGCCTTCTTCTTTCCTAGATTTCTCAAGGTTGCCTTATGCAAATCCTATGTACCAAAATCTCCTTAATTCTTATCCAGGTCTCTTCTTGAAATATTTCTAAAATTTAGGGACCGCAAGTTTAACCTCCAAAAAGACCTTACTAGTTTCCAGGGCATTAGATGATTTATTTCATAAAAAAAACTTTTCCCACTGGGGTATTTTCAAATGATTTTTATCCTTGCATATTTTAGACATATATTTTACCAGGTACCACAACCCGGTTCAGAGTTCAGAGAATAGCATGGAAACTCTAGTGGTGGTCTGGTAGAGTTCGGGTCGAGATTCAGTGAGAAAAAGCATTTTTCGAGAGCTACAAAGGTTGTACACTATCTCTTTTTAGTTTACTATTTTTTCTATATTTGCATGCTAATTTCCTTTTAATTAGAGGTAATTATAGTGTAATTAGATCCTTATTCCGCTGTATATGTCTCGTGTTCCATCAAGCCAATTAATCTCAGATCGTTGGAGCCCATGATCTGTAGGTCCACTAGGTCCCCCTACTAGCTCACTAACGGATTAACCTTAGAGTAGCGTGATAAGTTGATTTGAAACGTTCAAATTAAAACTAAGGAAATTAGTAATTATACGTGATATAATTACACGTTTTATTTTGGAATTAAATGAAATTGGAAAATCGATTAATATTTAAATACGATTTAAATATTAAATTCATGAATAAAGATTTACGGTAATGGAATTGATGATGAATTAATTTAATATTTGATATTAAATTAAAATTAATAAAATTATTTAATTAATTTATTAATTTTATTAGAAAATTAATTATTAAATTAATTTTGTAAAATTATTTTTTAATTAAAATGAATTTTTTATTTTGGAAATAAAAATAAAAAGAAAATTGGAAATGAAAAAGTGGGGTTTTCCCACTTTAGGTGCTAGCACCTTAGTCACTAAACCACCAAGTTTTCAATTCAAATTCACAAGCATGAGCTGTGATTCATGCAAGGCTGTTAGTTACATGAAAGTTATGCAATATAAAGCTAGAATTTTAAATGAAATGGGCAGAGCAATTGTTGCTGAATACTGGGAATTTGTGTTTGAAGAAGTGTTCTTCACACTGTATAAAACCAATAACCTCCTCTCTAATTCTCTTCAATTCAAGCATATTTTGAGTCCCACAACTCAATCTAAGGCTCCAAGAGAATAGTAGGGAATACCTTGTGGTGGTTCACATCCAAAGAAGAAGGAGATTGCAGTTAGAGATCGTGAATCAAAGGTACTTTAAAGGTTAGTGTTGAAACTCTGTTTTTAGTTTATGAGCATGCTTAGTATGAAGTCAAAATTAATGAATTAGAATGTTTAACGATCCTTTTTTGCTTCTGCTGCTTGCTTTCTGAATCCAACATTTTCTTCAGATGTAACAAAGTTAGTTGAGTGGTGTGGACATCTATTTAAGGTGTAGACAGTATAGGACCCAGCTTCAGCTCAAAACCTTTCAAGTATTTGTCCATTTGACATTTGGCTTCCAACTCTGTCCATTACTTTTCTACTTAGTCTTTCAGTAACACCATTTTGTTGTGGGGGTATATCTAACTGTCCTATATATGTCTTAGAGTACCATGATGTTTACAAAAGTTATTAAACTCCTCATTGCAAAACTCCAACCCATTGTCTATTCTAAGACAGATAATTTGTTTTTCAATCTTGGTTTTCCATTCTTTAAATTCATCTAGAGTTTTATCTTTGGTTTTTAAAAAGTAGACTCAACATTTTCTAGAAAAATCATCAATAAAGGATAGAAAGTACATTGAGTCATTTAGTGATTGTGCTTGTGTAGGTCCCTAAAGATCATAGTAGATGTAGTCTAGGATGGTCTTTGTTGTATGTTCAACTTTAGAGAATGCTTGTCTAGTAGCTTTCCCAATTATGCAATGCTCACAGAACTTTGTTGTTCACATAAGCCTTTAGGTAGCAACCCTTGATTTGGTAGGATCTTTAGGCCTTTGGTACGTATGATAGCCTTCTGTGCCAAAGATCTCCTTTTGTGAGTGTTGAATTTGAAACTATTAGAGTTGATTGAAATCTCTGAACATCTTTGATTAGGTAAAGACCATTATACTCACACCCAATAGAGTCCAACAAGTACTATTTTACCATCTTTCCTAACTTCAAACTTGCCTCCAAATCCATGATACTCACACCCAATAGAGTCCAACATCCCTAGAGATATCAAATTTCTTTTAAATATGGACACATGTCTTACATTCTTAAGAAAAGTGACTGTTCCATCTTTGAATTTTTGTGAGTCATAACCTATTCCCACTATTTCACAGGTACTATCATTACCCACATAGACACAACCTCCATTCCAGCTTTTGTAGGTAGTGAACTAGCCCTTTGAGGGTGTTATGTGGAATGTACATCCGGAATCCAACACCTAATTTTGAATTTCATCAAATTGTTTATTGTTAGGATTGTGTTGTGAGGTGGTCAGGGCATTTACAAAGATATAACCCTCATGTTCTGCTACTGATGCTTCAGCCTTAGGTTCTTTAGACTCTTCAACTTGTTTCTCCTTTTGCTTTTTCTTAAAGAAGAAACAATCCTTCCTTATGTGGCCAATCTTGTTCATAAATTACACTTGAGTTTACTTTTATCTTTTTTATTCTTGCCATCTTTCCAATTACTTTTGGATTTCTCCTTTGAAAACAGTCATTCACCACTATTTGAATCTTTCTTTTGAGCTAGAATTTTTAACCATCTAGTTTTGATTGTTGAAATCACAACATCTATGGTGATCTTTTCCCTTCCATATTTGAGAGCCACTTTAACCACTCTATATTCTTCTAGAAGCGATTTTAATAAGATGAATGATCCATCTTCATCGCCTATATTGTCACCAAAGCTCTTAAATTCAATAGACAACTTCTTGAATTCACTTAGATTATCACTTATGATTTGTTTGTGTTGAGGTTGATGTCCTAAATCTTGTAGGGTCCTATAGTTTATAAACACTTGTATGAACAAACATTTTGTGATTTATAATATATAATATTTTATTCACTTCATTCTATGAAATATGAGATATTTTAGTTGCATTAACTACAAACCAATAAACTAAGATCTCTGATTATCGTTGTAACTTAAGCATGTATGTGGAAACATACAAATGGATTGTGCTTTAAGTGATAACCTAAATGGTCTGTAGTATATGGATAAGGAGGGATATGTTATCCTTGTGACACTATGAGTGTGGCCCGCTTTGTAGGTGTTACAAATGTTGTAAACTGCTACCAATGATTTGATCCTAATCATTCATGTATTAGACATGCGAGCGAGGATATTCTATATAAAGGCGTTTGTATAAGACCAGATCATGAAATATTTAATCTTGTTATATAATGTCGTTCATAATTGAGACTTTCATTTCACTAGGATGACCATATAAGGACAGTCCTTTAATTTGCATGGGTAAGAATGGCCAAATCGCCGACTCAACAAGCCTACCATTTTAAGGATTCATCTGATTGGGGAGCTCAACTACACAAAATGGAATTCACTCATTCCCCGAAGCAGGGGTAAGTAGATAAATTGCTTCCTTAAGGGCTGATTCCGGGGCTTGAACAATATGGCGCCACACCTTCTCTTAGCCCGAGAAGGGTTTAATCATAGTGGTACTATGATATATTGTTCATTAGAGGAATCAGTAGTACTTAAGGAGTTAGATGTAACTATAGGGGCAAAACAATAAATTGGCTCAGCTATACTTACGAGCAATTTGTGAAGGATCATCGTACTGTTGATTAGTTATATCCAATGGACACGAAATATATCTGTAGTGCTAAGAGTGCAGCTATCGGTCTTTAGTGGAGTGTCTGACAGTTAACAAATGGTGGATATCGTGATTAAAGAGTTTAGTCACTTATTCACATACCGTTGGAGCTTCAAGCTACCAGTCTATAAGGTCCCTTGGCAGCTCAATGGATTCAAGTTGATAATCAGTTTTTGGGTTAGTTTGAAATGTTCAAATTAACAAGAGGGAATTGGATTATATATGATATAATTAAAGTAATTCAATTATATATGATATAATTGAAATGATGTATTTGATACACTATTATTTGATTGGAGAAATTAATATAAATATAATTTACATTAAATGCCATAAAAAGAGAAAAAGAACTATGGTTTATATGTTGCATATGATGCAGTATTAATACTATAGGTTATAAATATAATACGATAAGTTAGTTATTATATTTATTTATAATTTATTAATTATATGATAATTAATATTTCTTTTTTCTAAATAACTACCTTAGTGGGTGATTTTAGACGGTTTTATGGCTAACAGTGAGATAAAAAGAAATTGGGTTTCAAAATCTCAGAAGGCAATAAGTTATCAGATAACTTTTGAGAGACTAAATAATCCATCGAGTTTACTATACGATAGTACCCGTTTACTACACGATCTAGCATCGAGTCTATATAATAGACTTCCATTTGCTACACGATCTTTCTGTTCAATACTCGATCGTCTACTCCAATCCATCCTTCCATCTAAAATCATACAGAGCCCACAACTCCTGGATTCTCACACTGAGAATACCAAGGCAATCTTGTGGTGTTTCTAGTTCTATTCAAGGATCGAGGATCGATTTTTACTCGTTGGTGATTGAGGAAGTTCCAGTTGATCGTTGCATTCAAGTTCTTGTTTGCTTCGTTGCTGAACAATCGAGGGAAATACGTGAAGAAAGAGTTCTTCAAAGGTATCGTCACTCGATCTTTTGTATTTATTTTAAGAAGCATGCTGTAATTTATCTTTAATGAATAATCGTGTCTATTTGACTGTAAATGTTTGAGTTCTTTCACAATAGAGTCTAGAACGATCCGTTTCCACTCACTGGTCCTCTATATTTAGAGTTCCTTCAGTTTGAATCCATTTTGTAGGGAAAAAAGTTTCTCTAAGGTATGCCCAATTAGGTAAATCTATTGAGAGACACAATTCATCTAGCTTCACCCATATTTCATATGTTGTTTCTTATTTCATATGTTGTTTCTTTCTCTATTACTTCTTTAAGCACATTATCACTTTAGTTCAAGACAATTGTACCTTAGGCTGCACTTTCCGCTTCTTCCATTTCTTCTTTGGTCACTAATTTGGGAAGTTTGGTTGGGTCTGTGATGGCTTTTAAAGGCTTCTGCTGTCCAAGAATGGCCTTTACCTTTGCTTTCCACAGAGCAAAGTCTCCCTTCCCAACCAACTTCTCAACATCATAGCGTGCCAGAACCATTCTTTAATCAAGAAAGTGTTTCTTGGAGAAATTTTTGTACCTTTCTTGATCTTTACATGCTCTATACCAATTTGTTGCGATTACACGTGTAGGAGAAGAGAACACTTCACTTGGATGCGTGGAGCTCTCTGCATCTTCTTTACATGCAACAAAACATACGATTTTGAAAAAGAAATTATTCAGACCTCATTTCACTCTTCTTCTTCTGCATCTTCTCTCTTAGTTTGCCTGACTCTTCTTCTTTTATTTCTTTATTTCTATTCCTTTTACTTTGTCTATTTCTTTGATTAACAACCTTCTAATGATTCTTTGATGTTGAATCGAGCTATATAAAGAAATTACGATGGAGATTATCAAGGAAAAAAGGGTGAGGGAAGAAGAGAGAATTGACACAGTGAGTTTAGAGTGGTTCAGCTATTAGAATGCCTACACCCACTATATTGAAAGAAGAATTTTATTGAAGTATTACAGAGGAAACTCTACATATTGAAACTTCAACTAAGTGTCCTACCTTTTGTTGGGATTGGTGTCCTAATTCTCCCAGAGTCTCGTTGTTTTCTAAAGATACACATTGTTTAATGAATAAAAAATTATGGCATTTACTCATATCCAATAAACAAAGCTCCTTGGTTATCTAATGTGAATTTAAGCATGTATATGTAATATACAAGTGGATCATGCCTTAAATGATTTCCTAAATAGGTCTGTAGTATAAAAATTAAGGTGGGATACCTGATCCTGGTGACACTACAATACAACCTACTTTGTAGAGGTTTGCAAGTGTTGTAAACTACTACAAATGGTAGATCCTGACCATTCATGTGGAGACGCGCGAGTAGGGGTGTCCTATACAAAGAGTTTGTATAAGACCTAGACCACTAGATGACTAGACTCTGTATATAATGCCGTTGATACTAGAGACTTGCATCTCACCTAAACGACTATAGGTGACACGACCTCAATCCTGAGTGCTTTGGGAACTCTTATCTTTGAGGGCGGTCCCTTGATTAGTATGGGTAAGAGTGGCCAAATTGCCAACTCAACATGCCTAACTTTTTGGGGACTTGTCTGATCTGGGAGCTAGGAACTCGATCCACAAGATGGAATTCACTTCTTTCCTGAAGCATGGATAAGTAGAGAGATTGCTTCCTTAAGGGCTGATTCTGGGGCTTGAACATAGTGGTCACAGCTTCTCTTTGGAAGAGAAGACTCAGTCATAGTAGAACCATGACTTATGTTCATTAGAGAGATCAGTGGTACTTAAGGAGACAAATGTAACTAAAGGGGCATAATGGTTATTGACCCAGTTGTACTTACGAGTGATCTGTGAAGGGTTGTCGCGCTACTAATTGGTTAAGATGGACACATAATATATCTATGGTAAGGAGAGTTCAGCTGTCGGTCTTTAGTTGAGTGTTTGGCAGTTAACGGATGGTCGATCCTGTGACTAAAGAGTTTAGTCAGTCATTCACGTATCGTTGGAGTTTCGAGCTATAGGTTCATAAGGTCCCCTTGGTAGCTCAATGGATTTAGTTGAGGATCAGTTCTTGGTGTTGATTTGAAATGTTCAAATTGACAAGAGGTATTTTGATTATATATGATATAATCGATTTGATGTATGAGATATATCTAGTGGAGGATTGATGTAAATGAGATTTACATTAAGTACTATGGAATAGAAAAAGAACTATGGTTTATATGTTTCATAAGATGAAATATTAAAACTATAGGTTATAAATATAGTATGATAAGTTGGTTATCATTTATATTTATAATAATATTAATTATTAGATAACTAATTCTTTTTCTTTAATAACCAATTGAGTGGGTGGTTATTGGATTTTCATAATAACCTTGAGATAAAGAAAAATGGTTTTCCTAATTTTAGTAACGGTTGAAAGGTTTTCATAATAGGCTTTTTGAGATTTCTCTCTCGGCAGCAAAAAAAAAAAAAAAAAAAAAGGATTTCACGGAGTTGTCAAGTAAATACAGATCTACTAAACGATAGCTTGGGCGAGCTAAACGATCGTATAGTATTTACCAAATGATCGCGTAGCTTTTGCTAGACGATCGCTTGCCCAAAGTAAACAATCGTGTAGTGCCTGTAGGGGACAGACCGAGCTAAATGATGAGTTAAACGATCGTATAGATTTTGCTAGACGATCGCATAGCTTTAGCTAAACGATTGGGCATCGACCTATACGATAGGTCTCCGACATCTCCCACTTGCCCAATCGTGTACACGATCGGTGTTCCCTCATTCGTCTGCCTCATTCTAAGTTCGAACACAACCCACCCACTGGATTCTCATACCGAGAATACCAAGGTAGCCTTGTTGGTGGTGTCATACTCAACTTGACACTGTCAAGGTGCTGTTGCTGAGGAGTTCGTAGCCGAGGCGATCGTTGAGGATGAGCGCAAGTGTTCGTGCTTTGTTGCGGTCGTGTAGATCGAGCGTTCGAGGTTGCTATTGTTCGAGCGATCGTGCGCAAAGGAGCATGGAGACACATCTTCAAATGTTCGTAGAGGTTTTCCTTTGTGCATTTGTAGTTATTCATGCTGTAATTTTTGTATTAATTGTATAACCGCTTGTTTTTGTATGACTGTAATTTGTATTATTCATTCATAATTGTAATTTGGAATGATCTTAATTTTCTCTTCTCATGAAAATCTCGAATTCGATTTCCTTCACCTTTTGCATTCTAAATTCTCCTATTATAGATTTTACTCATTCACAGATTTGTTACATAAAACTATCTAAATTAATTTTCAAATTTCATATTCAAATAACTTTTTTGTTATTTTCTACACTTAATCCTCTTCAACAAAGTACCTCGCCTATCCAATAGAGTTCAACCATAGATCACACCATGACTATTTTTGAGACTCCACTACATCTATGTTCGACATTTACAGATTCTACCGACATAGTTAAGTCAAGGGCATGACTCTATACCACTTATTGGGAAAAAACCTCTCACTTCTACTGGAAATTAAAAGAAAACAATAAAACTGGAAAGACAGGAATTTACATGGAAAACTCCCAACTGGAGAAAAACTACGACCCACTAAAAAGAAACTACTATGTAAAAAATTGTTACAATCACACAAAACAATTCTATCTCTCGATCCAAATTACAAGAGCACCTTCTCAAAACTTTTATACTAATCATATCTTTTTCCCATTCTCAAACTAGAGAATACATAAAGAGAATTTAACTAAAGGTAGGACGCTAAAGCTTAAAGTGTTTCTAACTTGAACGAGTTGGAATTAGATGCATAAGCTCCTTATATAGACTTGGAGTCTATCCTCATTGTTCAGTTTAACCAATGTGGTACAAACTGCACTTTTAATACTTTGTCAAAATTCAACAAAAAGTGAGTCTTACACAAAGCAAAAAAATAAAAAAATGAAGAAGAAGAAGGAGAACGAGAAGAAGAAAGAGAAGAGGGAAGAAGAAGAGGGATGGAGAAGGAGAAGGAGAGAAGAACGAAGGAGATCTCATCCTTTTCGTATTATTGAAGGATCGTCACAATCTTGATTCTATAGAGGAAGGAAGAAGATGAAAAGAGAGGGAGGAGGAGGAGGATTTATAAATAACAACTCGATCGTAACCAACAAAATTGGACCCTCAATGGGCAAAATAGCTAGTAGGTTATTATTTACTTCGAAGAAGAGGAAGAAGAAGTGGATTATCCTTACAATACATTATTTACATAGGAGGAGGATTTATAAATAACAAATAGTACAACTCGATCGTAACCAACAATATTTGGCCCTCAATGGGCTAAATAGCTAGTGGGTTATCCTTACGATACATTCTTTACTTCAAATGTGATAGATTCATTATTGCATGATCATAGACATCTTAGAAAAACAACAAAGCTAGATAGATGTGCATTCGTGTAATTGTACTAAAATAGACTTTTCTTGTGTTTTCTCAAAGAACATTGAGGCCAATAAGTTGACCGCAATATATCTACAATGAGCTAAGTGAAACATACAAAAACAGGCAATTGGAAAGATGGTCACTGCTGCAACGATCAATGTAATCTTCACCTTTATTTTATGATACGCAATAAAGAAGGTTGCACTGAAAGCCACTACCATGCATATTATAGAAACAAATAGTGTCACTAACCCAAACAATAACTTGCTTGGCAACCATATCAAAAAATCTTCTTCTGCATAGCGTGACGTCAAAATTGATAAAAATGTGAGTATAGATGTTGTAGATGTCACCAGAGCTGCAACATCTGATATAACGAACACTGTAAAGGCCTGATTTTGTTGGAAAATAGGAATGTGATCCTTATCGTCATTGCCTCCTGGAACCATGAATGCCGCTGCAAAAACCACCGTTGCGATTAAAGCTGCCACCAGCATGTGCAAACTGTTTTTCATCCACTCCTCCCCATCTTTCCGTAGGTGTTTGTGCTCTTTTGTGAAGAGTTCACGAGGTGTTTGACCAGCATGATCATGGTCTTCTGTTATTTTCATACTATAATAGGATGGGATAATGATTTTCTCCATTTCCTTGAAGTTAAGTACAACATTTCGAAAGAATGTATGTAGCGGAGAATGTTAAATCAGATTGTTAAAAAAAAAAAAAAAAAAATCTATGCATCAAGAATGACATACCTTAAACCACAAAAGCTCTCGTTGCATTTGTAGAGCTGTCCCTGACACTCTGCTAAGGTGATATGGAGATGTCAACATTCCAGCTAGGCGTAGAATGTTAAACTTATCCTTATCATTGTATCCATGGGCAAGGAAATCCTTCAGCCCTCCTATCTCATATATAAGACTAAACACATTTTCTTGTCGATTTTCAACTGCTACGTGAAATATGCTTTTCTTATCCTCATCAACTATCCATATCAAATCGGGATAGGAGCGAATGAGTATTATCAAGAATTCAACATTTCCAACTCTTGCTGCATCGTGCAATAAACTTGAGAGATTTATTCTGAACTCGTCTAGCTTCAGTGTTGAAAGATCCTCGACAACCGAATCCCATAGACGTTCAACAACTTGATGGGCTAATGTCTGCATTACAGCTGTTTTGTAAATCCCGTTGAAGCCTAGAAAAATTAAAGCACATAAAGATATAATGATCATAAAATATATACAGTATATCGTATTATATATATGATCCAAATGGGAAAGCAATAGTGTTGATGATGTGTATAATTACAAGAGTTTATATGCTTTTCCAGAAGCTAAGCTCGTTGCTGCTACCGATGGCATATGGCTTTCTGGCTAGTATATGCAAAGGCGTGTCATCATTTTTGTTCACCATCTCCTTTGCTAATTTAGGTTTCTTTTCCAGAATATGCAATGCTATATCTACAATAAAGAAATATATATTAATTAAGAACATTGAATTTATAGAGTATTAAAGAAATTAACTTAAGTTGATGCTATATATATGTTATTAAACAAGGATTTGGAAGAGGCAAAACCATTATAATCACTGTCGATTGTAGCTAAGAGAAGTTCAAATTGTTGTTCAGGAGATAAAGCATCAAAATCAGTGTTAGAGAAAAGATAGGAAGCCATGTGTCTTTGCGTTTGTAAACTACAGCGGCCAAAACTGGGATGCACTTAAGATCACCACCATCATCAATATTTGGAAGATTGGGATTCTTGTCAACCATTGCTTTACCGATCCTTACAACTCCTGATACAGCAGGCATAAGAAAGGGCAGTGCGTCCATCTATATTTGTTATAGCTAAGTCAAAGTCATTTGAAGAGTAAAGCTTAACCAACTCTTCTACAAAAGAAATATGCTTTGCAGCAGCAGCAATATGGAGGGCCGTATTCCCTTTTGAAGTTATCTTCTTCGTGGACCATGATGGATCTTCGTCAAATATTTTATTGGCAGTCTTCCAATCTCCCTTTAAAGCAGCTTGATATAACTCAACAGATTTTTTAATGTATCTTTTATTCCCCATTGTTGCACCTACAAACAAACAATCCATAATACCAAGAAAAAGGGAAAAAAAAAAAAGAAAATTAATGAGGAATATGTAGATGGATGAACATACAGTTGGCAGGAATTGAATGCTCATTTTCTTCTTCTCCATACTTTATACGGACGGCAACGAAAGATCCCAATTCATGGTTAAGAAGAGGCCTTTTAGCTGTTGAAGGAGTGGTTGGTTCTTGTCCTTCATTTGGTTCAGAATTATCAGTGGCTTTTGAACGACAAGAAGAAGAAGAAATATGCTGGTCTTCATTAAGGGAAGTCTGCACTGAGCTTTCCATATGGGCCTCCTGCACACTTCGCATCTTTCAGATCTGTCAATTATGTATATGAGCTGCATATATAGGATACTTATTTATTTCACACAAAATATTGCATATAGCTGTTTGGATATTGTTAAGATTTGATTCAACAACATGTCGTCTGGACTCTTAATCAATTGATCAATTGTGTTCAGATTTGTAGTTTATTTTATTATGTTTATTTCAACTATTACATGTATCGAACCTTAGTCTTTTAAAATATTAATGTCATGTTACATGTTTTCTAAGTCGATATAAATTAACTACTTGTTTTCTAAGTCAATATAAATTAATTAATGGGTAAAAATACATTTTTTTGGTCCGGTATAAGTGTATTTGGTCATTCGGTTTTTAGAAATCTATACTATCTAGAAGAAAAACATTTGATTTCCTCTTTTACCATTTTTAGTTGATGGTCATAGGGATATAAAAAAAAAATTTCACATTTAAAATTATTAGATAAAAATTAGAATAATACCTGTTTGGTCCCTAAGTTTTGGTCCTTATTCCAGATAAAATATGATTTTTTAAAAACAAAATTTGAATAATAGATTAGAGGATAAAATGTCATTTGTTTTTAAACTTTTAAAAGAAAAAGATTTTCATGAATAAGACATTAGAGGATAAAATATGATTTTTTTTTTCCTTTTCTTAAAGAGTATTAGAGATTATTAAAGATAGAATGTTTTTTTTTTTAAATAATAATTTTTCGTGAATTAGAGATTAGAGAATAAAGTATATCCCAATGATCATCAACTAAAAGGGACAAAATGGAAAATCAAATATTTCTCCTTTGTAGCACATTTTAGATAATACATATTAGACACTAGAGGATAAAATTGATTTTTTTTTCTCTAAATCTTCTTATTTAACCTAAATTAGAAATTAGAGATAAAATGTGATAAATTTTTTCCTTCATTTAACGTGAATTAGAGATTAGAGATCGAGTGTATTTAATTTTTTTTCTTCTTTCAATGTGAAGGCCAAAGAATATGATAAATTTTTTCATTTAATAATTGAAATGTGAAATTATCTTACATATCCTATGATCATCAACTAAAATGAGCAAGAACAGAAATCAAAAGTATCTCCTTATAGCCCATTTTAGATAGTATATATAGATATATAGAATGAAGAAAGGAGTGGATTCAAGGTGTACAAACAATGCATCACTCGGTAAAAAGGAAAACAAAAAATGGCAAAAACTACCAATCACAAAAAATGAAGTACATACAACTCAAGGAGAAAGGTTCCAAGAAGAACTCTCTCAGTCTTCCTAAAACTTCATACTGAACAGCTAGACTAACCACGCTTGAAGAGAACACTGTTGGGATTGGTGTCCTAATTTTCCCAGAGTCTCGTTGTTTTGTAAAGATACACATTGTTTTAATGAATAAAATAAGTGTTATTTAATTCTGGCATTTACCCATATCCAATAAACAAACCTCCTTGATTATCTTATGTGAACTTAAGCATGTATATGTGATATACAAGTGGATCATGTCTTAAGTGATAACCTAAATAGGTATGTAGTATAAGATTAAGGTGGGATACCTGATCCTGGTGACACTATGGATACGACCCGCTTTGTAGAGGTTTACAAGTGTTGTAAACTACTACAGATGGTAGATCCTAACCATTCATGTGGAGACGTGCGAGCGGGGGTGTCCTATACAAAGAGTTTGTATAAGACTTGGACCATGAGATAACTAGACTCTGTATATAACATCGTTGATACTAGAGACTTGCATCTCACCTAAACGACTATAGGTGACACGATCTCAATCCTGAGTGTTTTGGGAACCCTTGCCTTTGAAGGTGGTCCTTTGATTAGTATGGGTGAGAGTGGCCAGATTGCGAACTCAACATGCCTACGTTTTTGGGGATTGTCTAATCAGGGAGCTAGGAACTCGATCCACAAGATGGAATTCACTCCTTTTCGGAAGCAGGGATAAATAAAGAGATTGCTCCCTTAAGAGCTGATTCCAAGGCTTGAACATAGTGGCCACAACTTCTCTTTGGAAGAGAAGACTCAGTCATAGTAGGACTATGACTTATGTTCATTAGAGAGATCAGTGGTACTTAAGGAGACAAATGTAACTACAGAGGCATAACAATTATTGGCCGAGCTGTACTTACGAGCGATCTGTGAAGGGTTATCGCACTACTGATTGGTTAAGATGGACACATAATATATCTGTGGTAAGAAGTTCAGCTGTCGGTCTTTAGTGGAGTGCCTGGCAGTTAATGGATGGTGGATCCCATGGCTAAAGAGTTTAGTCAATTATTTACGTACCGTTGGAGTTTCGAGCTACAGGTCCATAAGGTCCCCTTGGTAGCTCAATGGATTCAGTTGAGGATCAGTTCTTGGTGTTGATTTGAAATGTTCAAATTGACAAGAGGTATTATGATTATATATGATATAATCGGTTTGATGTATGAGATACATCTAGTGGAGGATTGATGTAAATAAGATTTACATTAAGTACCATGGAATAGAAAAAGAACTATGGTTTATATGTTTCATGAGATGAAATATTAAAACTATAGATTATAAATATATTATGATAAGTTGGTTATCATTTATATTTATAATAATATTAATTATTGGATAATTAATTCTTTTTCTTTAATAACCAATTGAGTGGGGGTTATTGGTGATTCATGGTAACCGTGAGTTAAAAGGAAAATTGTTTTCCTAATTTTAGTAAGTTTTGGCAAAAATTGATTAGAGATTTCTCTCGGCAAAAAGAAACTCACAGGCGCTTGTCAAGTAAGTACTAGATTTACTAAGTGACAATGTGTTATTCTAAACGATCGTGTAGTGTTTTTAGGTGACAAACACCGAGCTAAACGATCGCACAACTTTTGCTAGACGATTGCTTAGCTTTAGCTAAACGATTGGGCATCGACCTATGTGATAGGTTTTTGTCATCTCCCACGTGCCCAATCGTGTACACGATCGATGTTTCCTCCGTCTGCCTCATACCAAGTCCGAACAGAGCCCACTCTTTGGATTCTCACACCAAGAATACCAAGGTAACCTTCTTGGTGGTGTCATACTCAACTCGACATCGTCGAGGTTCTATGGAGGCCGTTCGTATTGCTGAGGAGTTCGTGACCAAGGCGATCGCTGAGAACGAGCGCGAACTATTCGTGTAGTGTTGCCGTCGTGTTGTTAGAGCGTTCGAGGTTGCTGTGTTCGAGTGTTCGTGAGCAAGGAGCGTGGAGACGAGTTTACAAATGTTCATAGAGTTTTCTCCTTGTTCATTTGTAGTTATTCATGTTGTAATTTCTGTAGTAATTGCATAACTGTTTGTTTTGTTTTACGACTATAATTTGTAATGTTCATTCATGATTGTAATTTGGAATGATCTATATTTCATTACTCATAGAAATCTCGAGTTTGATTTCTTTCAGATACAAGGTAGCTCCATGGACGGGTATATTATGCTCGCATCAATAATAAAATATAACAACACAACAAGCTACTATCTAAACCTGATGTGCCTTGGTCGATTATACCTATATTAAAATGATAAATCCAATTGAGCTCGTATCTCAATACGAGGTCTCATGGGAGCACCCTCCGCACAAAAGTGGGTCTCTCTAAATAGCTTTTCTAAACGGGCATGCAAAGAATATATGATCTTTAAACTCAATCCATCAGTGTTGTGCACAGTTACTCGGATATCAGAACACCACTTGCTACTTTTTTCCGCTTATCTAAATTTATATATATATATATATATATATATATTTTAATTAGGTAGGAAAAGGTGAAATTAGCACTTGAATGGGTTTGAGTCACGTTTAAGGTAAGCTCATATAAAATTTAATTCAGATCGTAGCATGCATATTTTCAGACTTTTTTACATCTTAATCCTTATATATTTTTTTAACTATAAATAGTTTAGTTTTTGTATTAAATGAAGGACTAAATCAACAATTTTGAGATAAGAAAGTTTCAACAAACAATCCATGCTAAAATGTGTATCGTTTAATTGGCATAGTGTTTGTATAATCAACCGACAAATATTATATAATACACATCTAAATGTATTTTTTTTATTAATATAATTTAATTTGGTCCAATGTACATTAATTTAATTTAATGATGTACATCCCAACATCAACTGATGAACGTCCCTTTGAGCCAGCCATCTACAGGAATTTGTGGAAGTCCAACATTCTAAAAAATGCAAAATTTTGCTCGACACTCTCTCATGAAAGCATCAATACAATGGAAGTGTTATAGAAAAAGCTCCCAAATTTCTCTCTCAATCCTTATTGGTGCCCCCTGATGAAAATATGGAACATTTCTTAAGCCTTTGCAAAGTTGCTTCGAACTTGTGAGCCAAGATGGCTAATCATATGGGGTGGCACAATAGAAATAACTCTATCCAAACACTTTGCAAAGACCTCTACTCGATCAAACAAACCACCAACAAAAAAAATGTTTTCTTCAACACCTCGACCGCTGTATTATGGACTCTTTAGATTGAACGGAGAACAATCACACATTCAAGGACACTAGTAAAAATATTACAAATCTATGGGAAGACACTTGCACCCTCGCAGGGGCCTATTTAAGGAATACGAACCTTCTACCATCGCCTCAATTTGACTGCTTTTTGTAACATTTAATGTACTGATTAACTCTGATGGACTTATCTCTAGTCCTCCTCTTTATTTTACTCTTTTGCATGCTTCCTCGGGTTTCATTGAATATTAATTACAAAAGTGGGATATAATGAGAGTACTAAGAATTGTGTCCACCTAGTGGAGATATTTGAGATATTCAAGTACATCTACGGGCACAAAATGTATCTTTTTTTTGAAAAAAAAAAAAGAAATAAATAAATTTTGGCCGTTTGCCAAATCCACATGGAAAGATAAATTTTATGGGGTGAGGGTGAGAAAAAATATTTTTTCTGAGCAAAATAAGGACCGATATAGATAATGATATTGAAAAACTTGAAAATAACTTATTTTAAAAATTAAACACTTGAAAAGTTAAATCATATATACCATAGAACTCTTATATATGGATAATGATATTATATGAATAGTTCGATACATTTGAACAATTTTTAAATCCTTATGTATAAATAATTATACAATGTAAAAAATTAAATTTTATTACATTTAAGATTAACATTCTTAGGAGAAATTAATAACTTAAATAATGATAAATAATAAGGGATTAACCATTTAAATAGGAAAAA